>NW_028188953.1:1337268-1339768 GCF_054131305.1 Coturnix japonica
CACGACTTTTTGCATCCATAAAGGGAAACTGATAATGATCAGCGATGAGATTTTGCATCTCAAAGCATCACTGGTGGTGGATGGGTCTCCTTCCATCCCCCTAAATTAATTAGAGAGCATTGTAAGGCTCTCTATATGCAAACGTTGATTGGCCTGTTAATTTATTGCTTGCATTGAGTCTATGGAGGGTAATCACAGCGTGATTTGGGTTCAGCTGGACTGGAGATGGGGATGAAGGTTGGGATCGTATCTTGATGGTTGCTGGATGGAGTTGTGTTGGGTTACAAAGAGAACGATGGCTCGTGAGCTGTGGTGTTGGGTTATACAAAGGGAACGATGATTTGAGGTCTATTGCGTTGAGATACAAAAGGAATGAGGACGTGGGAGCTGTGGCGTTGAGTTGGGAGCCGTGGTGTTGAGTTGGGAGCCATGGTGTTGGACTATGAGGAGAGAAATTGACCCAGGAAAATGATTTATCTCCCAAAGTCTGTAAGGGAAGGAGGACCCTGATGAAGGGTGATGAGTTTCTACACGGCCAAAGGGAGGTGGAGTGACCTCTCTATAGGGAGACGGAGGCGCATCAGAAACAAGAGAGTAGAAGATGGTGATTTTATTCCATCTGAGCCATTTTCTGCAGCGCTTTGTGCACAAACTGGGGCTCACTGCATTGCACCTGGGCAGTGTGAGGTCACAAAACCCACCTGAAGTTGGTTCTCCTTCAGGAATCCCCCTTTAACCTAATAACCAGGTGGTTATTAGGGTCCCGTATGAGGACAACAGACTTTTCCATCTCTTTTTTTCCCCAATTATTTTTCTTCAACACCTTTCCTACCAACATTCTGAGGCTGAATCTTCTTAGAAAGAGACTGACACCACCACAAATACATTCCAACCCTAAACCCAGCCAGATTAGCCCAAACCCAACGAGCTCAGAGCTCTCCCTTTTCCATCAAGCCCTCCAGGTTAAGGTTGAGATTTCGGGTCTCGCTATCATCATGGATGTTGCTCGCCGCCCTCACAGCAGCCTTCATAGAGGTATCAATCCATGCATGAGGCTGGGCAGTGTGTTCACCTGCAAAATGAACCCTCCCCTCGTGCTCGAAGAGAGCCTGGGAGTAATCAGTGAACTGATAAGGCGTGAAGGCAGCGAAGGCTCCCAGGGAATGCCTGTCCAGCTGCCACTTCTGTATCACGTAGCGGTCGCAGGTGTATTGCAGGTAACTCTTGCTCACCTGGTGGATATCCGACAGGTCTTGAAGGACCACGTCCAAGTATTTCTCGTCCTCTAAAGGCATGAGGAACTCAGCGTCATCGTTCCAGGTGTAGGAAGCCAAGATGACCCCGATCCCGCTGGAGAAGTTGTGGCTGGGGTAGTAAATGAACCTGGAAGGGCGGTCGGTGATGGATTGCCCTCCTTGAATGCCATCCTTCTCCCAGAACCTCTCCGTGCAAGCCAAGGCGATTTTGGATGCGCTGGCGTAATGGATGGAGCGAAGAGCCTCGTTTTTGGTTGGGGAAAGAGGTGGGAAGAATTGGATGTGCCTGGTAGCTTTGGCTGAGGAGGTAACCAGGACGTAATCCGCTGTGGCTATGCTTGGGGCGAGGGTATCCGGAGCGCGATAGAACACCCGGACCTTCCCTCCCTTGGTCATGATTTTTTCCACCGTACAATTGAATTTGATGACACCTGGAAGGGCTTTATGGAAGGCTTTGGGGAGCTGGTCGAAACCTCCAGTGATTTCATCGAAGCTGGAAGAGAAAGAGACAAAAAAAGGGTTGGGTTTTGGTGAAGGTAGAACTTCTCCCAAGGATTTGAATGGTAATGGCTTCCATCCCCATGAGGGATGGCTTCTATCCCCATAAGGGATGGCTTCTATCCCCATAAAGGATGGCTTCTCTCCCTATGAGGGTTGGCTTCTCTCCCTATGAGGGTTGGCTTCTCTCCCCATAAGGGATGGCCTCTTACCTCTCCTCATCAGAGAAGATATCAAAGTCCCACAGCGAGGCGAGGAAGGACAGATAAAACCCCGAGTCCTCGTTCAGCAGATCTCCGATCATCTGCACGGCTCCTCGGCTCAGGTTTCCAACTTTAATCAGATATTCCTATGGGAATCAAGGAGAAGTCAGGGCCTGGAGTTGTTATCTCAATGTATCCGTTAATCCTCAGATAAAATTAATGCCCTGGTCTGCTCGGAGCTTTTGGGATTCAGCTGTAGCCCCTTATGGGTCAGCGTCTCTTTCAGTTGAGGTGGACAGACCTCAAAATGAGCAGATTGGGGATTTCTGACCTAATTTTCCCCCTCCCCACCAGCTGGATCGGAATCACCCTTTACCTTGGTAGAGAAGGAGTCATGTTTAGCCAGGTACTCCTTGCAGTTCATGGTCTGGAACTGCTTGAAAGCCTGCAGAGGAAATATTGGTTGGGTCAAGGAGGCAAAAGAAAAAGTGCATTTCACAAAGAAATTATGTTGGCTTGATGACCCCATACCAACTGGTTTGG
>NW_028188953.1:1342268-1495588 GCF_054131305.1 Coturnix japonica
TCCAGACTAGAAAACTTTTGATGCCCATAATCCAACCCCATCCAATTCAACCTCATCCAATCCAACCCCATCCAATCCAATCCAACCCGATCCAATCCAACCCCATCCAACCCAATTCCATCCAATCCGACCCCATCCAATCCAACCCCATCTAATCCAACCCCATCCAATCTGACCCCATCCAATCCGACCCCATCCAACCCCATCCAATATACCACCCCCAAAATGCATTGATACACCCCAAAATTGCATCGAATCCCCCAGAAATGCATTGAACCCCCCCACCCCCAAGAATCAATGACTCCTCACTCCAGGCTATAAAACCTTTGATGCCCATAATCCAACCCCATCCAATCCAAGACCCCATCCAATCCAACCCCATCCAATCCAACCCCATCCAATCTGACCCCATCCATCCAATACAACCCCATCCAATCCGACCCCATCCAATCCGACCCCATCTAATCCAATCCCATCCAATCCGACCCCATCCAATCCGACCCCATCCAATCCAACCCAACCCCATCCAATCCAACCCCATCCAATCCGACCCCATCCAATCCAAGACCCCATCCAACCCAACCCCATCCAATCCAACCTCATCCATCCAATCCAACCCCATCCAATCCAAGACCCCATCCAATCTGACCCCATCCAATCCAATCCCATCCAATCCAACCCCATCCAATCCAACCCCATCCAACCCAACCCCATCCAATCCAATCCCATCCAACCCAACCCCATCCAATCCGACCCCATCCAATCTGACCCCATCCAATCTGACCCCATCCAATCCGACCCCATCCAATCCAACCCCATCCAATCTGACCCCATCCAATCCGACCCCATCCAATCCGACCCCATCCAATCCAAGACCCCATCCAATCCGACCCCACCCAATCCGACCCCATCCAATCCAACCCCATCCAATCCAATCCCATCCAATCCGACCCCATCCAATCCGACCCCATCCAATCTACCACCCCTCACCTTATGTCCAGCATCGCGGAGCAGTTTAGCTGCCGTCAACCCACTGATCCCAGCCCCAACGATGATCACATTAGATGGATTCTTGGTGGGTTCCAGCCCATATTTCACTATCCCCAACAGCTCTTCATAGTCTTTATCATGGAGGCAATACTCAGGGAAGCAGGAGAACCTCTTGGCATTGGCAAGTCCCAGCAGGAGGAGCACTGGGAGTAGGGCTAACGAGGAATGGTAATTAAGTGTTATTTGCATTGAAGGGAGGTGATTTAAAGAGGTAAAACCATTGTGCCCGCTGCCTCCTCCCTTTGTCAACAGTGATTTTATCCCATCTTTTCTATATGGCACAATGGAGGGAGGAGATATAAGAGATTATATAGGTGTAATCCAAGATTAGGCACCTATCAGATGGATATCAGATAGATGAAGATCAATGATAGATAGAAAACCCCTGTGGGGAGTTCCTGATCTTTTACTTTTGTTCTACTTTTGGTTTCTTTTCAAGTTTCTGGGTAATAAAAAGGTCAAAACGAGAAAGAGGAGGAAGAAATTAAACCAAAAACCACCGTCTTTTGTAAGCACGACATTGAGTCATCTTGACTCATAGGAAAATATGTGATGAAAGCACAGCCCGGCGTGGATGAAAGCAATGCTGTGTAGGTAAATGGTGTTAATGGTCCTATATCCATATTAATGGTCCCCATTCAACACCATTATTGGGCTGAAATCCCTAAAGGACGGTGCCCTGAGTGGGGTTTGGGTGGGTGTGGGGTCATTGCATCCCATCCAATGTGGTAACCCCAAATACATTGTGAGGATGGAGGAGATAAAGATCTCCTTCATAGGTCTCCATCTCATTCAATGTGACCTTATCAGGTAATATAGGGTGGTGTGGAAGGCAAAGGAGATTTATGGGTCAGGAGGTCTCCATCCCAACCAATGAGATAACCCTACACACCTTTGGATGTTGAAGGAGACCTTTCCTATAGGTCAGGGACCCACTGAGATGAATCCTATGGGGGTCATAAAATAGAGCTCTATGGGGTCTAAAATAGAGTTCTATGGGGTCATAGAGTTCTATGGGGTCATAAAATAGAGCTCTCTGTGGTCACAAAATAGAGTTCTATGGGGTCATAGAGATCTATGGGGTCATAAAATAGAGTTCTATGGGGTCATAGAGATCTATGGGGTCATAAAATAAAGTTCTATGGGGTCATAAAATAGAGCTCTACAGGGTCATAAAATAGAGCTCTATGGGGTCATAAAATAGAGCTCTATTGGGTCATAGAGTTCTATGGGGTCATAGAGTTCTATGGAGTCATCAAATAGAGTTCTAGAGGGTCATAAAATAGAGTTTTATGGGGTCATAAAATAGAGGTTCAATGGGGTCATAAAATAGAGTTTGATGGGGTCATAAAATAGAGTTCTATGGGGTCATAAAATAGAGCTCTATGGGGTCATAAAGTTCTATGGGGTCACAAACTAGAGTTCTATGGGGTCATAAAACAGAGATCTATGGGGTCATAGAGTTCTATGGGGTCATAAAGTTCTATGGCGTCATAGAGTTCTATGGGGTCATAAAATAGAATTCTATGGGGTTGTAGAGTTCTATGGAGTCATAAAATAAAGTTCTATGGGGTCATAAAATAGAGCTCTATGGGGTCATAAAGTTCTATGGGGTCATAAAATGGAGTTCTATGGGGTCATAAAATGGAGTTCTATGGGGTCTAAAATAGAGCTCTATGGGGTCATAAAATAGAGTTCTATGGAGTCATAAAATAGAGATCTATGGGGTCATAAAATAGAGTTCTATGGGGTCATACAATAGAGTTCTATGGGGTCGTAGAGTTCTATGGAGTCATAAAATAGAGTTCTATGGGGTCATAGAGTTCTATGGGGTCATAAAATAGAGCTCTATGGGGTCACAAAATAGAGTTCTATGGGGTCATAGAGTTCTATGGGGTCATAAAATAGAGATCTATGGGGTCATAGAGTTCTATGGGGTCATAAAATAGAGCTCTATGGGGTCATAGAGCTCTATGGGGTCATAGAGTTCTATGGGGTCATAAAATAGAGCTCTATGGGGTCATAGAGCTCTATGGGGTCATAGAGTTCTATGGGGTCATAAAATAAAGCCATAACCCCAAAGGGGGGTCGAACCACTCACCCATGGCAGCCATGGTTGCAGTAGGCAGACGAGTCCTGTGCTCAGATTGGATTCCATTTTATACCCTAAGCCCAACCAGGAAGAAAGTGAAGTGTGTCATAATAGGGGAAGTTAGAGCCAGTTCCTTTGTATTTGCTGTTACTGGTAGGATTTATATAGATATAGACTCAACTGGTGTCACCTCCTTTGACCGTCAGCCAACGGGATGTGATCGTTAGGAGGAACAAAAGGGAGGCCTCACCCTTATGAGCTATGGGATGGAAGGGTGGGAAATGATGGAGATCAATCCTAAATGTCACCTACAATGGGATCTCCAGGTGGAAATCCATCCTAAATATCCCCTACAATGGGATCTACAGGTGGAAATCCATCCTAAATATCCCCTACAATGGGATCTGCAGGTGGAAATCCATCCTAAATATCCCCTACAATGGGATCTGCAGGTGGAAATCCATCCTAAATATCCCCTACAATGGGATCTGCAGGTGGAAATCCATCCTAAATATCCCCTACAATGGGATCTGCAGGTGGAAATCCATCCTAAATATCCCCTACAATGGGATCTACAGGTGGAAATCCATCCTAAATATCCCCTACAATGGGATCTGCAGGTGGAAACCCATCCTAAATATCTCCTACAATGGGATCTGCAGGTGGAAATCCATCCTAAATATCCCCTATATTGATGGCAATGGGTGGAAATCCATCCTAAATATCCCCTACAATGGGATCTGCAGGTGGGAATCCATCCTAAATATCCCCTACAATGGGATCTGCAGGTGGAAATCCATCCTAAATATCCCCTACAATGGGATCTCCAGGTGGAAATCCATCCTATATATCCCCTACAATGGGATCTCCAGGTGGAAATCCATCCTAAATATCCCCTACAATGGGATCTGCAGAAGAAACCCATCCTAAATATCCCCTACAATGGGATCTGCAGGTGGGAATCCATCCTAAATATCCCCTACAATGGGATCTCCAGGTGGAAATCCATCCTAAATATCCCCTATATTGATGGCAATGGGTGGAAATCCATCCTAAATATCCCCTTACAATGGGATTTCCAGGTGGGAATCCATCCTAAATATCCCCTGCAATGGGATCTCCAGGTAGAAATCCATCCTAAATATCCCCTCCATTGATCCCTATGGGATCTACAGGTAGAAATCCATCCTAAATATCCCCTACAATGGGATCTACAGGTGGAAATCCATCCTAAATATCCCCTACAATGGGATCTGCAGGTGGAAATCCAACCTAAATATCCCCTTCATTGATTCCTATGGGATCTCCAGGTGGAAATCCATCCTATATATCCCCTCCATTGATCCCTATGGGATCTACAGGTAGAAATCCATCCTAAATATCCCCTACAATGGGATCTCCAGGTGGGAATCCATCCTAAATATCCCCTACATTGATGGCAATGGGTGGAAATCCATCCTAAATATCCCCTACAATGGGATCTCCAGGTGGAAATCCATCCTAAATATCCCCTACAATGGGATCTGCAGGTGGAAATCCATCCTAAATATCCCCTACAATGGGATCTCCAGGTGGAAATCCATCCTAAATATCCCCTACAATGGGATCTCCAGGTGGAAATCCATCCTAAATATCCCCTACAATGGGATCTAATGGTGGAAATCCATCCTAAATACCCCCTACAATGGGATCTGCAGGTGGAAATCCATCCTATATATCCCCTACAATGGGATCTGCAGGTGGGAATCCATCCTAAATATCCCCTACAATGGGATCTCCAGGTGGGAATCCATCCTAAATATCCCCTACAATGGGATCTCCAGGTGGAAACCCATCCTAAATATCCCCTATAATGGGATCGGCAGGTGGAAACCCACCCTATATATCCCCTACAACGGGATCTACAGGTGAAAACCCATCCTAAATATCCCCTACAATGGGATCTCCAGGTAGAAATCCATCCTAAATATCCCCTACAATGGGATCTGCAGGTGGAAATCCATCCTATATATCCCTACAATGGGATCTACAGGTGGAAACCCACCCTAAATATCCCCTACAATGGGATCTGCAGGTGGAAATCCATCCTAAATATCCCCTACAATGGGATCTACAGGTGGAAATCCATCCTAAATATCCCCTCCATTGATGGCAATGGGTGGAAATCCATCCTAAATATCCCCTACAATGGGATCTGCAGGTAGAAATCCATCCTAAATATCCCCTCCATTGATGACAATGGGATCTCCAAGTGGAAATCCATCCTAATATCCCCTCCATTGATCCCTATGGGATCTCCAGGTGGGAATCCATCCTAAATATCCCCTACAATGGGATCTCCAGGTGGGAATCCATCCTAAATATCCCCTACAATGGGATCTCCAGGTGGAAATCCATCCTAAATATCCCCTACAATGGGATCTCCAGGTGGAAATCCATCCCATATATTTCTAATTCAACTAAATTAATCCAATATTAATAATACTAAATAATAATAATAATGATTCCTTTCCTCCAATGCTTTCAGTTCTACTCCCGTCGGAGCCCGAATCTACATGCAGAAGTGATGGCCGCCACCATGACGTAACCATAAAACCACAATAAGAGCTTTGCTCCTCATTTTCTGCCTCCTTTCAGTACCTCTTTAGGGTTTTTTTCCGGGAGGTTTTGGGTTTATTTTCAGTTCTTTTATCGAAACAGTGAAATTTCCCCACGCGGAGCTGAGTGCGTTTCCATCCGTCACAATGCAGCTTATCAAGAAGCAACAGAAGAAATGAGAACAGTTAATGGTTGGCCCCATAGCGTTATGGTTTAATTCCTGCCCCATAAGTGGGTCATACAGAACCACAGGTAATGGTTGGCCCCATAGCATTATAGTTGAATTCCTGCCCCATAAGTGGGTCCTGCAGAATCTGAGGTAATGGTTGGCCCCATAGCATTATAGTTGAATTCCTGCCCCATAAGTGGGCCCAGCAGAACCTGAGTTAGTGGTTGACCCCATACATCAACATTATAGTTGAATTCCTGCCCCATAAGTGGGTCCTGCAGAACCCGAGGTAATGGTTGGCCCCATAGCATTATAGTTGAATTCCTGCCCCATAAGTGGGTCCAGCAGAACCCGAGTTAATGGTTGGCCCCATAACATTATAGTTGAATTCCTGCCCCATAAGTGAATCCTGCAGAACCCGAGGTAATGGTTGATCCCATACATCAGCATTATAGTTGAATTCCTGCCCCATAAGTGGGTCATGCAGAACCCCAGGTAATGGCTGGCCCCATAGCATTATAATTTAATTCCTGCCCCATAAGTGGATCCAGCAGAACCTGAGTTAGTGGTTGACCCCATACATCAACATTATAGTTGAATTCCTGCCCCATAAGTGGGTCCTGCAGAACCCAAGGTAATGGTTGGCCCCATAACATTATAGTTTAATTCCTGCCCCATAAGTGGGTCCTGCAGAACCCCAGGTAATGGTTGACCCCATACATCAACATTATAGTTTAATTCCTGACCCATAAGTGGGTCCAGAAGAACCCGAGGTAATGGTTGGCCCCATAACATTATGGTTTAATTCCTGCCCCATAAGTGGGTCCTACAGAACCACAGGGTGAAGGGAGGTCAGGTCAAGGAGCTGTGGGTTTTCTGCTTAAAGGAGATCAATGAATGGATGGATCCCCCAAATCCTACAAGGCATTGGGATGGGAAGGACCTTAAGACCACCCCAATATTCCCCTATAGATTGGGACACCCTCATCTCAAATCCTATTCAACGTTGCCCTCCAGTAACCTCCCGGTTTGACAGGGCTTCTCCCAGTGCTGTTGAATGGGTCACGCCGATGTTTCGTAACACCTCCTGCAATGGGGTTTGTTCCTGGAAGGAATCAGGATGTGGGGTTTCTTTTCTTGTAACTCTATGGGAAATGAGAGTTTGGCAAGATGGGCTCCTAATGGGGCTGCACCGGCCATCCCAAGCACTAATTTCTATCCCCATTAGAATGGGATTTTAAAGGTAATGGGGTGGGAAGGACCTTAAGACCACCCCAACCTTCCCCTATAGGTTGGGATGCCCCCACCTCAAATCCTACCCCCTATTAAAGTAAATGGGGTTGGAAGGACCTTAAGACCACCCCAATATTCCCCTATGGGTTGGGATGCCCCCATCTCAAATCCCAGCCCCAAATCCATGAATTCAATGGGGTTGGAAGGACCTTAAGACCACCCCAACCTTCACCTATAGGTTGGGACGCCCCCATCCCCAAATCCAACCCCCAAATCCTACATGGTAATGGGGTTGGAAGGACCTTAAGACCACCCCAATATTCCCCTATAGGTTGGGACGCCCCCACCTCAAATCCCACCCCCTATTAAAGGCAATGGGGTGGGAAGGACCTTAAGATCACCCCAACCTTCACCTATGGGTTCGGATACCCCCACCCCCAAATCCAACCCCCAAATCCTACAAGGTAATGGGGTGGGAAGGACCTTAAGACCACCCCAATCTTCCCCTATAGGTTGGGGCACCCCCATCTCAAATCCCACCCCCTATTAAAGTCAATGGGGTGGGATGGACCTTAAGACCACCCCAATCTTCCCCTATAGGTTGGGATGCCCCCACCTCAAATCCCACCCCCAAATCCTTAAAGATATTGGGGTGGGAAGGACCTTAAGACCACCCCAAAATCCCCCATGGACTGGGAGACCCCCCCATCTCAAATCCCACCCTCTATTGAAGGCATTGGGGTGGGAAGGACCTTAAGACCACCCCAATATTCCCCTATAGGTTGGGATACCCCCACTTCAAATCCAACCCCCAAATCCTACAAGGTAATGGGGTGGGAAGGACCACCCCAACATTCCCCAATGGGTTGGGATACCCCCACCTCAAATCCCACCCTCTATTAAAGGTATTGGGGTGGGAAGGACCTTAAGATCACCCCAATATTCCCCTATGGGTTGGGATGCCCCCATCTCAAATCCAACCCCCTATTAAAGTCAATGGGGTGGCAAGGACCTTAAGACCACCCCAATATTCCTTCTATCCCCATTAAAATGGGACGGGTGCCCACAGATAACCCCATAGATCACCCCATAGATCACCCCATATAAAGACAACTCAAGCATCACACCACCCCCCTCCCTATTTCTTGCTGCTCTGCGGGTCTTCATCCCATTGCCCCCCTTTAAACCAACCCCATTTGCGCCTGTCTTCGAACCCCAAACCCACCCCAACTAACCTGGGAGTGAATCGAGGGATTATATTGAGAAAGACGGGCTTTGTTAATTACACTTGTAATTAATGACAGGGTGAGGAGCAGCTCCTTCATTGCAAAACGAGTTCCTACACCCTGTTCCTTCCTTCTACTGCTTCCTTAAGAGAGGGACAGGATCCAACTAAAACCCATTGCAACATATGGGGTGGGAATGGGGGTCTGTAGGGTCAGTGGGGATGGGGGTCTGTTGGGGCATATAGGGGTCTATTGGGTCAATGGGGATGGGGGTCTATTGGGTCAATGGGGATGGGGGTCTATTGGGGCATATAGGGGTCTATTGGGTCAATGGGGATGGGGGTCTATTGGGTCAATGGGGATGGGGTCTATTGGGGCATATAGGGGTCTATTGGGTCAATGGGGATGGGGGTCTACTGGGGCATATAGGGGTCTATTGGGTCAATGGGGATGGGGGTCTATTGGGGCATATAGGGGTCTATTGGGTCAATGGGGATGGGGGTCTATTGGGGCATATAGGGGTCTATAGGGTCAATGGGGATGGGGGTCTATTGGGGCATATAGGGGTCTATTGGGTCAATGGGGATGGGGGTCTATTGGGGCATATAGGGGTCTGTTGGGTCAATGGGGATGAGGGTCTATAGGGTCAGTGGGGATGGGGGTCTATTGGGGCATATAGGGGTCTATTGGGTCAATGGGGATGGGGGTCCGTTGGGTCAATGGGGATGAAGGTCTATTGGGGCATATAGGGGTCTATAGGGTCAATGGGGATGGGGGTCTATAGGGTCAGTGGGGATGGGGGTCTATTGGGGCATATAGGGGTCTATTGGGTCAGTGGGGATGGGGGTCTATAGGATCAGTGGGGATGGGGTCTATAGGGTCAGTGGGGATGGGGGTCTATTGGGTCAATGGGGATGGGGGTCTATTGGGGCATATAGGGGTCTGTTGGGTCAATGGGGATGGGGGTCTGTTGGGTCAATGGGGATGGGGGTCTATTGGGTCAGTGGGGATGGGGGTCTATAGGGTCAATGTGGATGGGGGTCTGTTGGGTCAGTGGGGATGGGGGTCTATTGGGTCAGTGGGGATGGGGGTCTATTGGGGCATATAGGGGTCTATAGGGGCATATAGGGGTCTATAGGGGCATATAGGGGTCTATTGGGTCACTGGGGATGGGGGGTCTATTGGGGCATATAGGGGTCTATAGGGGCATATAGGGGTCTATAGGGTCAATGGGGATGGGGGTCTATAGGGGCATATAGGGGTCTATTGGGTCAATGGGGATGGGGGTCTATAGGGGCATATAGGGGTCTGTTGGGTCAATGGGGATGGGGGTCTATTGGGTCAATGGGGACGAGGTAAATGCAGATCAGTCGAAAGAATAAATTAGGATAAATTTGCATACATTTGCATAAAGGAGGACAAACGAGGCCTCCTCGGGTTGAGTTCATGTATATAGGGTGTAGATACCCCTCCATACTTCCTGGATCCATTCGAAGAGTGAATTGGGTGAATCTGGGGTAAATGCAAATCAGTCGAAAGAATAAATTAGGATAAATTTGCATACATTTGCATAAAAGAGGACAAACGAAGCCTCCTCGGGTTGAGTTCATGTATATAGGGTGTAGATACCCCTCCATACTTCCTGCATGGGGCAATCAGGGTTTGCTTTTACTTCCCATTGTTCCACTCCATCATTTATTATCAGACAATAAATCACATTAATCCGCCTTTTGACGACTCTATTTGGGCTCTGACGGTAATAAATGAGTGGTTTCATTAATTAAAATAGGCTTTTGGAGCCAATTTGGGCAACCGCTTTGGGTGTGTATTCAAGGTGGACTCGTTAACGAAGTAATTAACCATCGTTATTAGTCTTCCAGATGACAGACATTGAAATCCAAAGGGGATTTTGGTTTGGTTCTATTCCCTCCCCACCCCCAGTGTCTCTTATGGACACTATCAGGTTGATTTGACCCATTATATCAGTTAATTGGGGTTAATTAGATGGTTAATTAGATGGTTAATGGGTTAACTATCATGGTGGACCCAAAGGAATTGTGGGGGATATTGGGGGGAACCCAGTAACCCCAATGGGTTTTATGAGGTGTTGGAGGGTCCAATGGAACTCCATTGCTCTTCTGTCCAATCATAAGGCTCCTCATTTGCATAGCGATTTGCACAAAGGAAAGGAGGGGAAGAGGGTTCTGCTGTCCAATCGTAAGGCTCCTCATTTGCATAGCGATTTGCATAAAGGAAAGGAGGAATGGAGGGTTCTGCTGTCCAATCGTAAGGCATAGCGATTTGCATAGAGGGAGGGAGGGGCAGAGAGTTCTGTTAGATTCAGGGGGTCCCGGGTAACGCAAGGACGCAGCCAAGAGATGGTGTCTTCAGGAGAAAGAAAGAAAAGACCCCAAAAAGGGAAAAGATCCCGAGCAAGGAGCGGATCCAAGAAGAGGATGCACCAGAAGACCCAAATGAGGCGACCCCCGGCCAAAAGGGTGAAATTAAGCCCGAAAATGAGGCCAAAACTCAGAGGCCAACAGAAGAAAAGATCCACCAGCCCTTCCTTCGACCCCAGCAAGATGCTCAGGCAAGATGGAAGACTCCTGTCCCGCCAAGCCAAAGCCATGATGGTGTCTTTCCTAAGGGACATCTGTAGGAAGGTGGAAAACGAAGCCGAAAGGTTGAGGAAGGAGAGTCAATGCGCCATGGTGGGACCAACGCACGTCAAGGCCGCCCTGCATCAAATCATGCCCAGGAATTGGAAGCGTGAGGCCGGAGGGCGATAAAACTCAACCCCAATCCCTCCCCCTAAAAACCCATCCAGAAGGAGGAGGAGAGAAAAGGGAGACGAGACCCAAACCCTAAAAGGAAGGAGATGAAACCCATTAAAAGAAGAGAAACCAACACGACACATTGGATACCCAACGGGTTGGAAACTCATTGGAGACCCAACACGGCCAACGAGATCCAACATGGTTGGAATAAATGCAAACTCGATTTGCCACATTGATTGTCTTCGTCTTCGTTAATGGTTTGCCTTTGGCTTGGGTTTTAATTAGCTATGAGGGGGTTCTGTATTGGGGAAATGAAGGGTCTTTTCATTGTCTTCGTTAATAGTTTCCCTTTGGCTTGGGTTTTAATTAGCTAAAAGGTGGTTTTGTATTGGGGTAAGGAAGGGTCTTGGGTTTTAATTAGCTAAAAGTTGGGTTTGTATTGGGGAAATGAAGGGTCTTTTGGTTGTCTTCGTCTTCGTTAATGGTTTGCCTTTGTCTTGGGTTTTAATTAGCTAAAAGTTGGGTTTGTATTGGGAAAATGAAGGGTCTTGGGTTTTAATTAGCTAAAAGTTGGGTTTGTATTGGGGTGATGAAGGGTCTTGGGTTTTAATTAGCTAAAAGTTGGGTTTGTATTGGGGTGATGAAGGGTCTTGGGTTTTAATTAGCTAAAAGTTGGGTTTGTATAAGGGTAATGAAAGGTCTTGGGTTTTAATTAGCTAAAAGCTGGGTTTGTATTGGGGAAATGAAGGGTCTTTTGATTATCTTCGTCTTCGTTAATGGTTTGCCCTTGGCTTGGGTTTTAATTAGCTAAAGGTTGGGTTTGTATTGGGGTAATAAAGGGTCTTGGGTTTTAATTAGCTAAAAGTTGGGTTTGTATTGGGAAAATGAAGGGTCTTGGGTTTTAATTAGCTAAAAGTTGGGTTTGTATTGGGGTGATGAAGGGTCTTGGGTTTTAATTAGCTAAAAGTTGGGTTTGTATTGGGGTAATGAAGGGTCTTTTGATTGTCTTCGTCTTCGTTAATGGTTTGCCTTTGACTTGGGTTTTAATTAGCTAAAAGCTGGTTTTGTATTGGGGTAATGAAGGGTCTTGGGTTTTAATTAGCTAAAAGCTGGTTTTGTATTGGGGTAATGAAGGGTCTTGGGTTTTAATTAGCTAAAAGTTGGGTTTGTATTGGGGTAATGAAGGGTCTTGGGTTTTAATTAGCTAAAAGTTGGGTTTGTATTGGGGAAATGAAGGGTCTTGGGTTTTAATTAGCTAAAAGTTGGGTTTGTATTGGGGAAATGAAGGGTCTTTTGATTGTCTTTGTCTTCGTTAATGGTTTCCCTTTGGCTTGGGTTTTAATGTATGGGTATGGATGGGGTTGTATATATGGGGTTGTATCTATAGGGTTGTATATATGGGGTTGTATCTGTAGGGTTGTATGGGTATGTATAGGGTTGTATATATGGTGTTGTATGGGTATGTATGGGGTTGTATAGGTATATATGGGGCTGTATGGGTATGTATGGGGTTGTACAGGTATGTTTGGTGTTGTATGGGTATGCATGGGGTTGTGTGGGTATGTATGGGGTTGTATGGGTATATATGGGGTTGTATGGGTATGTATGGGGTTGTATGGGTATGTATGGGGCTGTATGGGTATGTATGGGGTTGTACGGGTATGTATGGGGTTGTATGGGTATGTATGGGGCTGTATGGGTATGTATGGGGTTGTATGGGTATGTATGGGGTTGTATGGGTATATATGGGGCTGTATGGGTATGTATGGGGTTGTATGAGTATGTATGGGGTTGTATGAGTATGTATGGGGTTGTATATATGGGGTTGTACAGAGTTGTATGGGGTTGTATGGGTATATATGGGGTTGTATGGGGTATGTATGGGGTATGTATGGGTATGTATGGGGTTCTATGGGGTTCTATGTCTCTATGGGGTCTGTGGGGGTCGGTGGGTGTAGGGTGGGTAAAAAAAAGGCTGTGTCAGAAGTGGGATTTGAACCCACGCCTCCATACGGAGACCAGAAATCCCATTAGGATCCTATAGGGAAGAGGCTCAGCCTTGAGTCTGGCGCCTTAGACCACTCGGCCATCCTGACACCCAGCAGCCTTCCTCCTCCCTCCTCATCCTCATTCATTAATATGGAGTGGGCTTTTGGGGGGGGGGGGGGACGGACCCAATTCTCCATCATTTGGACCCAAATCCTTGTGGGAATTCTAATGTGGAAGGTTGACATCACAACGACTTCGGGACAGCCGACCAATTGAGGTGCCTGGTTGGAATGCTGCCCCATAGAGCCCCATAGGGCCCCATAGAGCCCCATAGGACTTCCTGGAGGACCCCAATCCCATGGTGGAGGAAGGGGAGACCAGAAACCCCATTAGGATCCCATTGGGATCCAGCGTGGAAGGTTGACATCACAACAACTTCAGTTCAGCTGACCAATAGCGGTGCCTCATTGGAATGCTGCCCCATAGAGCCCCATAGAGCCCCATAGAGCCCCACAGAGACCCATAGGACTTGTTGGAGGACCCCAATCCCGAGGAGAAGGAAGAGGGGGGAACCCAGGAGACCAGAAACCCCATTAGGATCCCATTGGGATCCAGCGTGGAAGGTTGACATCACAACAACTTCAGTTCAGCCGACCAATAGCGGTGCCTCATCGGAATGCTGCCCCATAGAGCCCCATAGAGGCCCATGGAGCCCCACAGGACTTGTTGGAGGACCCCAATTCTGAGCAGGAGGAAGAGGGGGGAACACAGAGGACCAGTAATCCCATTAGGATCCCATTGGGATCCAACATGGAAGGTTGACATCACAACGACTTCGGGACAGCCAACCAATTACAGTTCCTCATCGGAATGCTGCCCCATAGAGCCCCATAGAGGCCCATGGAGCCCCATAGGACTCCTTGGAGGACCCCAATCCCAAGGTGGAGGAAGGGGAGACCAGGAACCCCATTAGGATCCCATTGGGATCCAATGTGGAAGGTTGACATCACAACGACTTCGGGACAGCCAACCAATCGCGGTTCCTCATCGGAATGCTGCCCCATAGAGCCCCATAGAGCCCCATAGGACTCCTTGGAGGACCCCCATCCCAAGGAGGAGGAAGAGAGGGGGGAACCCATGGCTCGACCCACCGACAAACAGAGCCAAGAGCAGAGGAAGAAGAGGAGGAGAAGGAGGAGGAGCCCGAAGATCCTCCGCATCCAATGCAGCTCTTCATTCCCAAGGCAGCGATGGAGACGACCCCAAAGGGGATCCCATAAGAGGAAACCATCCCGTCGTCGATCCCAGCCATCCCAAAGGATGTCCAGCACCGCCAGGAGGGTGATGAGTTCCTTTATGGACAACTTCTCTAGAGGTCTCGTGAGCGACGCGGATCAACGTCGGAGGCAACGTCGGGGTTCCTTCATTGGGATATTAGAGCTGAGGGCGGCGGTGGACGCCATGATGGAAGGCAGAATGGGGTTCCCCTCCTCTTCCTCTTCTTCCTCCCGTCTTCCTCATTTTCTTCCTCCTCCTCTCTGGGGAGGTGAAGATGGAGAACGTCGCGCCGCCGCCAGGAGCCCTTCGGCCATAGGGAGGAATGGGAAGGGAAGGGAGAAATAAACTCAGGAGTCCATTTGGCCCTATAGAGATCCTATGGCTGGTCTGTGGGGTGGGTGGGCAGCAAAGACAGAGCCCTATAGGGGCCATGGGGGGGGAAGAGAACCCATGTATGGGGAACCCTATGTAGGTATGGGGAACCCTAAACATTGAGGTATGGGGAACCCAAATATTGAGGTATGGGGAATCCTATACATTCAGGTATAGGGAACCCAAATATTGAGGTATGGGGAATCCTATACACTGAGGTATAGGGAACCCTAAACACTGAGGTATGGGGAACCCTAAACGTTGAGGTATAGGGAACCCTAAATATTGAGGTATGCGGAACCCTAAACATTGAGGTATAGGGAACACTAAACATAGAGGTATGGGGAACCCTAAACATTGAGGTATGGGGAATCCTATACATTGAGGTATGGGGAACCCTAAACACTGAGGTATAGGGAAACCTAAACATTGAGGTATTGAGATGGAGAACGTCGCGCCACCGCCAGGAGCCCTTCGGCCATAGGGAGGAATGGGAAGGGAAGGGAGAAATAAACTCAGGAGTCCTTTTGGCCCTATAGAGATCCTATGGCTGGTCTGTGGGGAGGGTGGGCAGCAAAGACAGAGACCTATAGGGGCCGTGGGGGGGGGAAGAGACCCCATGTATGGGGAACTCTATGTAGGTATGGGGAAACCTAAACATTCAGGTATGGGGAACCCTAAATATTGAGATATGGGGAACCCTAAAAATTGAGGTATAGGGAACCCTAAATATTGAGATATGGGGAACCCTAAATATTGAGGTATAGGGAACCCTAAATATTGAGATATGGGGAACCCTAAATATTGAGGTATGGGGAACCCTAAACATTGAGCTATAGGGAACCCTAAAAATTGAGGTATGGGGAACCCCAAGTGTTGAGTTATAGGGAAAAATTAATTCCCTATAAGAGGTATGGGGAACCCTAAACATAGAGGAATGGGGAATCCTATACATTGAGGTATAGGGAACACTAAACATTGAGTTATAGGCAACCCTAAATATAGAGGTATGGGGAACCCCAAGTGTTGAGGTATAGGGAACCCTAAATACTGAGGTATAGGGAATCCTATACATTGAGGTCTGGGGAACCCTAAACACTGAGGTATGGGGAACCCTAAATATTGAGGTATAGGGAACCCAAAATATTGAGGTATGGGGAACCCTAAATGTTGAGGTATAGGGAACCCTAAACACTGAGGTATGGGGAACCCTAAATATTGAGGTATAGGGAACCCTAAACATTGAGGTATAGGGAACCCTAAATACTGAGGTATGGGGAACCCTAAATATTGATGTATAGGGAACCCTAAACATTGAGGTATAGGGAACCCTAAATACTGAGGTATGGGGAACCCTAAATATTGAGGTATAGGGATAATCTCTATGGATAACCCCAAATCCCACCCTATTCCCCTACAGATAACCCCAAATCCCAATCCATTCCCTATAGATAACCCCAAATCCCACCCCATTCCCTATTGATAACCCCAAATCCACACCATTCCCTTATAGATAACCCCAAATCCCACCCCATTCCCCTATAGATAACCCCAAATCCCACCCCATTCCCTATAGATAACCCCAAATCCCACCCCATTCCCCTATAGATTACCCCAAATCCCACCCCATTCCCTATAGATAACCCCAAATCCCACCCCATTCCCCCTCTTCCCCTACAGACAACCCCAAATCCCACCCCATTCCCCTATAGATCACCCCAAATCCCACCCCATTCCCCTATAGATCACCCCATATCCCACCCCATTCCCTATAGATAACCCCAAATCCCACCCCATTCCCTATAGATAACCCCAAATCCCACCCCATTCCCTATAGATAACCCCAAATCCCACCCCATTCCCCCTCTTCCCCTACAGACAACCCCAAATCCCACCACATTTCCCTATAGATAACCCCAAATCCCACACCATTCCCTATAGATAACCCCAAATCCCAACCCATTCCTTATAGATAACCCCAAATCCCACCCCATTCCCCTATAGATAACCCCAAATCCCACCCCATTCCTTATAGATAACCCCAAATCCCACCCCATTCCTTATAGATAACCCCAAATCCCACCCCATTTCCCTATAAATAACCCCAAATCCCACCCCATTCCCTATAGATCACCCCAAATCCCACCCCATTCCCTATAGATAACCCCAAATCCCACCCCATTCCCCTATAGATCACCCCAAATCCCACCCCATTCCCTATAGATAACCCCAAATCCCACCCCATTCCCCTATAGATAAACCCAAATCCCAACCCATTCCCTATAGATAACCCCAAATCCCACCCCATTCCCTATAGATAACCCCAAATCCCACCCCATTCCCCCTCTTCCCCTACAGACAACCCCAAATCCCACCCCATTCCCCTATAGATAACCCCAAATCCCACCCCATTCCCCTACAGATCACCCCAAATCCCACCCCATTTCCCTATAGATAACCCCAAATCCACCCCATTTCCCTATAGATAACCCCAAATCCCACCCCATATCCCCTATAGATTACCCCAAATCCCACCCCATTCCCCTATAGATAACCCCAAATCCCACCCCATATCCCCTATAGATTACCCCAAATCCCACCCCATTCCCCTATAGATAACCCCAAATCCCACCCCATTCCTTATAGATAACCCCAAATCCCCCCCCATATCCCTATAGATAACCCCAAATCCCACCCCATTCCTTATAGATAACCCCAAATCCCCCCCCATTCCCCTATAGATAACCCCAAATCCCACCTCATTCCCCTATAGATAACCCCAAATCCCACCCCATTCCCTATAGATAACCCCAAATCCCACCCAATTCCCCTATAGATAACCCCAAATCCCACCTCATTCCCCTATAGATCACCCCAAATCCCACCCCATATCCCTATAGATAACCCCAAATCCCACCCAATTCCCCTATAGATAACCCCAAATCCCACCTCATTCCCCTATAGATAACCCCAATTTCCACCCCATTTCCCTATAGATAACCCCAAATCCCACCCCATTCCCCTATAGATAACCCCAAATCCCACCCCATTCCCCTATAGATAACCCCAAATCCCACCCCATTCCTTATAGATAACCCCAAATCCCACCCCATTCCCCTATAGATAACCCCAAATCCCACCCCATTCCCTATAGATAACCCCAAATCCCACCCCATTACCCTATAGATCACCCCAAATCCCACCCCATATCCCTATAGATAACCCCAAATTCCACCCCATTCCCCCTCTTCCCCTACAGACAACCCCAAATCCCACCCCATCCCCTATAGATAACCCCAAATCCCACCCCATTCCCCTATAGATAACCCCAAATCCCACCCCATTCCCCTATAGATTACCCCAAATCCCACCCCATTCCCTATAGATCAACCCAAATCCCACCCCATTCCCCTATAGATAACCCCAAATCCCACCCCATTCCCTATAGATAACCCCAAATCCCACCCCATATCCCTAAAGAAAACCCCAAATCCCACCCCATTCCCCTATAGATAACCCCAAATCCCACCCCATTCCCCTATAGATAACCCCAAATCCCACCCCATTTCCCTTATAGATAACCCCAAATCCCACCCCATTCCCTATAGATAACCCCAAATCCCATCCCATATCCCTATAGATAACCCCAAATCCCACACCATTCCCCTATAGATAACCCCAAACCCACCCCATTTCCCTATAGATAACCCCAAATCCCACCCCATTCCCCTATAGATTACCCCAAATCCCACCCCATTCCCTATAGATAACCCCAAATCCCACCCCATTCCCCTATAGATAACCCCAAATCCCACCCCATATCCCTATAGATAACCCCAAATCCCACCCCATTTCCCTATAGATCACCCCAAATCCCACCCCATTCCCCTATAGATAACCCCAAATCCCACCCCATTCCCCTATAGATAACCCCAAATCCCACCCCATTCCCCTATAGATCACCCAAATCCCACCCCATCTCCATTAACCCTTAAAGGGAATAGGATTTCCCCCCCCAAGACCCCATAGATGTGGGGCAGAGCGACGGGACCGCCATATTATGGCTTATAGGGCGGCGTTATAGGGTCGGGTCACCTCTAGGGGGCTCTGGCCCTTTTTAATGCCCGGATCCTATAGAAAAGCTTCCGGATCAGGGTTGAGTTCGACTCCTTTATAGGGTCTGGGTGGGGGTTGTGTGCCCTATAGCATACGGTGACCCTATAAGATGCGATAACCCTATAGGATGCGATAACCCTATAGGATGCGATAACCCTATAGGATGCCTTGTCCCAGCGTATGGATTTAATGGCAGGTATTGAAGGGTGGTGGGGGGGGGGGGGATCGGTTTTGGGGTCGTTCCACCCCATCTGGGGTGGGATAATGGGGTCGGGTTATGCATGTGGGGTTGGGGTGATATTTTGGGGTGAAAAATGATGTTTTATGGGGTGGTTGTGGGGATCGCTGCCTCCAACCCCCCCCCCCCCCCCTCCCCCTTTAAACCCTTTAGATCCGATTTGTTGCGTTTTTACCCCAAAATCGTGCCATATTTGTGGCGTTTTCACCCCAAAACGAGGCTTATGGGGTCCACCCCCCTTATAGGATTGGGGTGGGGGTTCATATGGGGTCGTCCCCCCTTATCGGATTGGGGTGGGGGTTCATTTGGGGTTCCCCCCTATAGGATTGAGGTGGGGGTTCATATGGGGTCCCCCCCTTATAGGATTGGGGTGGGGGTGTCCCCTTCCCCATATAGGATCGGGATGGGGGTTCATTTGGGGTCCCCCCCTTATAGGATTGGGTAGAAGGGTCCCCTTCCCCTTATAGGATTGGGGTGGGGGGGGTCCGCCCCCTTATAGGATTTGGGTTGGGGTTCATCTTGGTCCCCCCCCCCCTTATATGATTGGGATGGGGGCTCCCCTCTCCCCCTTTATAGGATTAGGGTGGGGGTTCATCTGGGGTCGTCCCCCCTTTATAGGATTGGGGTGGGGGTTCATCTAGGTCCCCCACCCCTTATAGGATTGGGATGGAGGTTCATTTGGGGTCCCCCTCCTTATAGGATTGGGATGGAGGTTCATTTGGGGTCCCCCTCCTTATAGGATTGCGGTGGGGGTTCATATGGGGTCCCCCCCTTATAGGATTGGGGTGGGGGGGTCCCCTTCCCCTTATAGGATCGGGATGGGGGTTCATCTGGGGTCCACCCCCCTTATAGGATTGGATGGGGGGGTCCGCCCCCTTATAGGATTAGGGTTGGGGTTCATCTTGATCCCCCCCCCCTTATATGATTGGGATGGGGGGTCCCCTCTCCCCCTTTATAGGATTAGGGTGGGGGTTCATCTTGGGTCGTCCCCCCTTTATAGGATTGGGGTGGGGGTTCATATGGGGACCCCTGCCCTTGTAGGATTGGGATGGAGGTTCATTTGGGGTCCCCCCCTTATAGGATTGGGGTGGGGGTTCATATGGGGTTCCCCCCTTATAGGATTGGGGTGGGGGTTCATATGGGGTCCCCCCCTTATAGGATTGGGTAGAGGGGTCCCCTTCCCCTTATAGGATTGGGGTGGGGGGGGGTCCGCCCCCTTATAGGATTAGGGTTGGGGTTCATCTTGGTCCCCCCCCCCTTATATGATTGGGATGGGGGGTCCCCTCTACCCCTTTATAGGATTAGGGTGGTGGTTCATCTGGGGTCGTCCCCCCTTTATAGGATTGGGGTGGGGGTTCATATGGGGCCCCCCGCCCTTGTAGGATTGGGGTGGGGGTTCATTTGGGGTCCCCCCCTTATAGGATTGGGGTGGGGGTTCATATGGGGTCCCCCCCTTATAGGATTGGGAGGGGGGTTCATATGGGGTCCCCCCCTTATAGGATTGGGATGGGGGTGACCCCTTCCCCTTATAGGATTAGGGTAGGGGTTCATCTGGCGTCCCCCCCCTTATAGGATTGGGGTGGGGGTTCATTTGGGGTCCTCCCCCCTTATAGGATTGGGGTGGGGGTTCATTTGGGGTCCCCTTCCCCATATAGGATCAGGATGGAGGTTCATTTGGGGTTCCCCCTCCTTATAGGATTGGGGTGGGGGTTCATCTAGGTCCCCCACCCCTTATAGGATGGGGATGGGGGTTCATATGGGGTCCCCCCCTTATAGGATTGGGATGGGGGTGTCCCCTTCCCCTTATAGGATTGGGATGGAGGTTCATTTGGGGTCCCCCTCCTTATAGGATTGCGGTGGGGGTTCATATGGGGTCCCCCCCTTATAGGATTGGGGTGGGGGGGTCCCCTTCCCCTTATAGGATCGGGATGGGGGTTCATATGGCGTCCCCCCCCCTTATAGGATTGGGGTGGGGGGGGGGTCCGCCCCCTTATAGGATTTGGGTTGGGGTTCATCTTGGTCCCCCCCCCCTTATATGATTGGGGTGGAGGGGTCCCCTTCCCCTATAGGATCGGGATGGAGGTTCATTTGGGGTCCCCTTCCCCTTATAGGATTGGGATGGGGGTTCATATGGGGTCCCCCCCTTATAGGATTGGGATGGGGGTTCATATGGGGTCGCCCCCCCTTATAGGATTGGGGAATCCCTCGCTTATGGGGCTGATTTTCCTTCCCCTCCCCACCCCTCCCGTTCTATTTCTTATAGGGTTTTCCCTCCCCTATAGGGTTTTCCCTTCCCTATAGGGTTTTTCCTGTCCTATAGGGGATGCATTGCTTCCTATGGAGCCCTACATGCTGCTGTACCGGGATGTGATGCAGGAGAGCTACGAGACCCTAATGTCCATCGGTAACAACAACCCCAAATCCTCTGGTTTTCACCCCATTTTCCATGCTCTCAACCTATGGGGTGCCCCACTGAGAAGGGAGGAGGAGGAGGAGGGAGGCTATGGGGGAAGGGGGTCCCTAAAACCTATTGTTTTCTATGTGTTTATGGGGGGTGTCCCATTGATACCTTTGGGGACCATATTGGGGCTGACCCCATTCCATCCATCCCGACCCCATTCCATCCATCCCAACCCCATTCCATCCATCCCAACCCCATTCCATCCATCCCGATCCCATTCCTTCCATCCCAACCCCAATACATCCATCCCGGCCCCATTCCATCCATCCCAACCCCATTATGACCCCATTCCCACCCCATATATCCCATAGCTCAATGCTTGGTGAACCCCAAAGGGGCTGACCCCATTCCTTCCATCCCGATCCCATTACATCCATCCCAACCCAATTACATCCATCCAGACCCCATTCCATCCATCCCAACGCCATTATGACCCCATTCCCACCCCATATATCCCATAGCTCAGGGCTTGGTGAACCCCAAAGGGGCTGACCCCATTCCATCCATCCCGATCCCATTACATCCATCCCGTCCCAATTACATCCATCCCAACCCCATTCTGACCCCATTCCCTCCCCTATATCCCACAGCTCAATGCTTGGTGGTAAACCCCAAAGGGGCCGACCCCATTCCATCCATCCCGACCCCATTCCATCCATCCCGACCCCATTCCATCCATCCCAACCCCATTACATCCATCCCGACCCCATTACATCCATCCCGACCCCATTACATCCATCCCAACGCCATTATGACCCCATTCCCACCCCATATATCCCATAGCTCAGGGCTTGGTGAACCCCAAAGGGGCTGACCCCATTCCTTCCATCCCGATCCCATTACATCCATCCCAACCCAATTACATCCATCCCGACCCCATTACATCCATCCCAAACCCATTCTGACCCCATTCCCTCCCCTATATCCCACAGCTCAATGCTTGGTGAACCCCAAAGGGGCCGACCCCATTCCATCCATCCCGACCCCATTCCTTCCATCCCAACCCCAATACATCCATCCCGACCCCATTCCATCCATCCCAACGCCATTATGACCCCATTCCTCCCCTATATCCCACAGCTCAAGGCTTGGTGGTAAACCCCAAAGGGGCCGACCCCATTCCATCCATCCCGACCCCATTCCATCCATCCCAACCCCATTAAATCCATCCCAATCCCATTAAAACCATCCCAACCCCATTACATCCATCCCAACCCCATTATGACCCCATGCCCCCATATATCCCACAGCTCAATGCTTGTGGAACTCCAAAGGGGCCGACCCCATTCCATCCATCCCGACCCTATTAAATCCATCCTAACCCCATTTAGACCCCATTCCCACCCCATATATCCCACAGATCAGGGCTTGGTGAACCCCATAGGGGCCGACCCCATTCCATCCATCCCGACCCCATTCCTTCCATCCCAACCCCAATACATCCATCCCGACCCCATTCCATCCATCCCAACCCCATTATGACCCCATTCCCACCCCATATATCCCATAGCTCAATGCTTGGTGAACCCCAAAGGGGCCGACCCCATTCCATCCATCCCAACCCCATTCCATCCATCCCAACCCCATTACATCCATCCCGACCCTATTACATCCATCCCGACCCCATTCTATCCATCCCGACCCTATTACATCCATCCCGACTCCATTCCATCCATCCCAACCCCATTATGACCCCATTCCCACCCCATATATCCCATAGCTCAATGCTTGGTGAACCCCAAAGGGGCCGACCCCATTCCATCCATCCCAACCCCATTACATCCATCCCGACCCTATTACATCCATCCCGACCCCATTCTATCCATCCCGACCCTATTACATCCATCCCGACCCCATTCCATCCATCCCAACCCCATTATGACCTCATTCCCGCCCCATATATCCCACAGATCAGGGCTTGGTGAACCCCAAAGGGGCCGACCCCAGTCCATCCATCCCGACCTCATTACATCCATCCCAACCCGATTATGACCCTATGCCCTCCCCTATACCCCACAGCTCAATGCTTGTGGAACCTCAAAGGGGCCAACCCCATTCCTTCCATCCCGATCCCATTACATCCCTCCCAACCCCATTACATCCCTCCCGACCCCATTACATCCATCCCAACCCCATTACATCCCTCCCAACCCCATTAGATCCAACCCGACCCCATTCCATCCATCCCAACCCCATTCCATCCATCCCGACCCCATTACATCCATCCCAACCCCATTACATCCATCCCGACCCCATTACATCCATCCCAACCCCATTCCATCCATCCCGACCCCATTACATCAATCCCAACCCCATTACATCCATCCCAACCTCATTAAGACCCCATTCCCTCCCCTGTATCCCACAGCTCAATGCTTGGTGAACCCCAAAGGGGCCGACCCCATTCCATCCATCCCGATCCCATTCCTTCCATCCCAACCCCAATACATCCATCCCGGCCCCATTCCATCCATCCCAACCCCATTATGACCCCATTCCTCCCCTATATCCCACAGCTCAAGGCTTGGTGGTAAACCCCAAAGGGGCCGACCCCATTCCATCCATCCCGACCCCATTCCATCCATCCCAACCCCATTAAATCCATCCCAATCCCATTAAATCCATCCCGACCCCATTCCATCCATCCCAACCCCATTCCATCCATCCCGACCCCATTATGACCCCATATCCCCCTATATCCCACAGCTCAAGGCTTGGTGAACCCCAAAGGGACATCGAAAGACACCATGGGGCTGAAGGACAACGCTATGGGGTCAGAAGAGCCCCTCATTCACCCACCCCATAACCCAACACCAAACCCAACTATAGGATCCAACAGACGGAAAGCCAAGCGACCCGATAAAGCCATCCCTATTGGGGTCACACATCCACCCCACACCTCCCCGACCCCAAAACCCAATAGGGCCAAGCTGCCCCATTTACGGGCTCGTCCCTTCGGCTGCCCCGACTGTGGCAAGTCCTTCCCATGGCCTTCCCATTTAGAACGACACCACAGGGTCCATACAGGAGAACGACCCTATAGCTGCCCCGAATGCGGGGAATCCTATAGCCAAAGCTCCCACCTCCGTCAGCACCGCCGGACCCATAACAGCGACCGACCCTATAAGTGCCAACGGTGCGGGAAAAGATTTGCCATCTCATCCGATCTTATGGCTCATAATAGGGTCCACGAGGCCCAAAAACCCCATAAGTGTGGGGAATGTGGGAAGGGGTTTGTATGGGCTTCACATCTAGAACGGCACCGGAGGGTCCATACGGGGGAGAAACCCTATAAGTGCCCTGAATGTGGGGAATCCTTCAGCCAAGGGTCCCATCTATCGAAGCATCAACGGAGCCACGCGGTCGAACGACCTCGGTACCGTCAGAACCGAATCGGACCGAAACCATTGGGCTGCCATGACTATGGGAAAGCTTTACGGGTCAACCCGACCCTATTGAAACCCCAAAGGTGCCATAGGAAGGAAGAGAAGCATCGTTGTGGGGTCTGCGGGAAGGGATTCGCGTGGGCGTCCCATCTACAACGGCACCAACGGGTCCATACGGGGGAACGACCCTTCCATTGCGGGTTATGTGGGGAGAGCTTCACCCAAAAGGCCCATCTGCTTCAACACGGGAAGATTCACCTCTCGGAGCGGCCCTATAAGTGTAAGGAACGGCCCTATAAGGACAACGGGAATGGATTGGAAGACTCGGCTCCGTTTACGGGTCGTCGGCGTTGCCGTATGGACCTTAAGAGCTTTAAATGTGGGGATTGTGGGAAGGGGTTTGTATGGGCTTCGCATCTGGATCGGCACCGGAGGGTCCATACGGGGGAGAAACCCTATGAGTGCCCTGAATGTGGGGAATCCTTTAGTCAAGGGTCGCATCTATCGAAGCATCAACGGCGCCATAGCCCTAAAGAGAACAGGGTTGGAGGGGGAGAGCCCCTCAGTGAGGCCCTATTGGGTTATGGGGTCCAACGGAGCCTGGATGCAGACCTATAACCGGGTTATAGGGTTGAGTAGAGCCTCCATGAGGCCCCATTGACTATGAGGTCGAGTAGAGCCTACAATGGGTCCCAATGGGTTATGGGGTTGAGTAGAGCCTGGATGCGGCCCCACTGGGTTATGGGGTTGAGTAGAGCCTGTAATGGGCCCTATAACTGGGTTATGGGGTTGAGTAGAGCCTCTATGCGGCCCCAATGGGTTACGGGGTTGAGTAGAGCCTGGATGCAGCCCCAATGGGTTATGGGGTTGAGTAGAGCCTGCAGTGGGCCCCACTGGGTTATGGGGTCGAGTAGAGCCTGCATGCAGCCCTATAACTGGGTTATGGGGTTGAGTAGAGCCTGTAATGGGCCCTATAACTGGGTTATGGGGTTGAGTAGAGCCTGCATGCGGCCCTATAACTGGGTTATGGGGTTGAGTAGAGCCTGTATGCGGCCCCAATGGGTTATGGGGTTGAGTAGAGCCTGTAATGGACCCCACTGGGTTATGGGGTTGAGTAGAGCCTCTATGCGGCCCAAATGGGTTATGGGGTTGAGTAGAGCCTGGATGTGGCCCTATAACTGGGTTATGGGGTCGAGTAGAGCCTCTATGCGGCCCCAATGGGTTATGGGGTTGAGTAGAGCCTGTAATGGGTCCCACTGGGTTATGGGGTTGAGTAGAGCCTGGATGTGGCCCTATAATTGGGTTATGGGGTTGAGTAGAGCCTGGATGTGGCCCTATAATTGGGTTATGGGGTCGAGTAGAGCCTCTATGCGGCCCCAATGGGTTATGGGGTTGAGTAGAGCCTGTAATGGGTTCCACTGGGTTGTGGGGTTGAGTAGAGCCTGGATGTGGCCCTATAATTGGGTTATGGGGTTGAGTAGAGCCTGGATGCGGCCCCATAACTGGGTTATGGGGTTGAGTAGAGCCTGGATGTGGCCCTATAACTGGGTTATGGGGTTGAGTAGAGCCTGGATGTGGCCCCACTGGGTTATGGGGTTGAGTAGAGCCTGCAGTGGGCCCTATAACTGGGTTATGGGGTTGAGTAGAGCCTGGATGTGGCCCTATAATTGGGTTATGGGGTTGAGTAGAGCCTGCAGTGGGCCCTATAACTGGGTTGTGGGGTTGAGTAGAGCCTGTAATGGGCCCTATAACTGGGTTATGGGGTTGAGTAGAGCCTGTAATGGGTCCCACTGAGTTATGGGGTTGAGTAGAGCCTGGATGTGGCCCCACTGGGTTATGGGGTCGAGTAAAGCCTCTATGCGGCCCCAATGGGTTATGGGGTTGAGTAGAGCCTGTAATGGGTCCCACTGGGTTATGGGGTTGAGTAGAGCCTGGATGTGGCCCTATAACTGGGTTGTGGGGTTGAGTAGAGCCTGGATGCGACCCCATAACTGGGTTATGGGGTCCAACAGACCCTTCCCATATTGGGTGCCCAAAACCCCATAAGACCCCATTGCTGACACTGCCCCATTGGGGACACAGACCCATCCCATGTTGCCCCATAGCTGCTGGCTTTGGGGTCTCATGGGGCCGTATCCTTGAGCCCTATGGCGGGCAATGAGCGTGGACCCCCATAGGACCCTATAAGTCCTATAGGGTGGGAGCTATTGTTATGGGGCAGAGGATGTCCTATAAGGCCTTTAAGGTAGGCCAAGGCCTTCAAGGTAGGCCAAGGCCTTCAGGTGGCGGTATTAGGGCAGAAATAGGATTGAAATAATTAACAAAAACATCTTTTTTGGGGATAAAAACGCTCTTTTTGGGGTAATGAAGTGATCTAGTATCATTTTTTGGGGGAAAAAAGGGAAATAATGGGAAATTTGGAGGGATTATAGGGCCTTTTATTGTGGATGGAAATGGGGGAGGGCCTTGATCCCATATAGGGGCTGCGTTTGGGGTGAAAACGGGGGTTTTTGGTTCAATGTGGGATGTTATACGTGTATCAGGGAGAGCAGATTTGATTAAGGGCCCTTTGAAACCTTTGGGGACCAGAAAATAACCCTAAAAACGGCCCTAAAAATGACCCTTCCATCCTACATACCTATAGGCTGCCCTCAACTAAGATGGACGCCGCGGCTTCAGCATCCGACGCCATCTTGAAGCAGGCCGCCCTCACAGCGCGGTGGGGGGGGGTATCTCTCATTGCGCTGCTTGAGGCCGGAGCCGCCATTTTGGAAGCGGGCGAGGCGCCGCCATTTTGGAAATGGATCCTTCCCTTTTTCTAGGCCGCGGGTCCCGAATTCGCTGTTTTTCACCCCAAATTCGGCCTATCCCGCAAGTAATTCCCACTGCAAAGCAAATAATACCGCCATAGGGAGGAAATAATAGAGAAACGATGGGAAATGTATAGAAATGGTGGTCTTATACCTTCTATGTTGTCTCACGGTCCTCCTGTGGAGGACTGAGAGACTTTAGGGGACAACATGGGGTCATTTTAACGTGAATTTGGGTTATTTAGGGCAAAAAAAACCCCAACATCGCAATAATCGCCACTTTTCACACGGAAGCAATAAAACAACCCCATAAAAACCCAAACAACCCCCTCCCCCACATAAACACCCACCCCACCTTTAGCCCTCCCTCCTTTCCAACCCCCAAACCCCATAAAACCCCTTTAAAACCCCTTTAAAACCCATAGAAAACATCCCATATATCGCCCCTCCCCCCCAATATCCCACATCAAAATGGCGGACATCGCGCATGCGCACACACACCTCCATGCCACACCAATGGCGGACATCGCGCATGCGCACACAACCCATTCATCCCACATCAAAATGGCGGACATCGCGCATGCGCGCACACACCCCCATGCCGCACCAATGGCGGACAGTGCGCATGCGCACACACCCACTTCAAAATGGCGGACATCGCGTGGCCACGCCCCTTTCCACAGTGCGCATGCGTAGCGCCGCCCCCTTTCGCCCCGCCCACGCGAAGCTCCGCCCCTTCCGGTTTCGTCATTCTGAGCTCAGCCGCCGAGCAGTGCGGATCTCCCCCACAGCACCGAGCCGCCATGGAGGCCCCACCGGCACCTCCAGGCCCTCCAGCCCCTTGTAGCGCAGCCAGGAGCCTCCAAGACGAATTAACCTGCCCTGTTTGTTTGGAATACTTCACCGATCCTGTATTAGTGACCGAATGCGGCCATAATTTCTGCCGAAGCTGCGTGACTCAATGCTGGGAGGACTCGGCCCGTCGTTTGTGTTGCCCTCAATGTCGGGAGCCGGTTCCTCAGAGGCTTTTTAGGCCCAATCGATCGTTAGGGAACATCGTTCACATCGTGAGGCAGCTGGGATTAACGTCGGGTCCATCCGACCCTCCATTAATTCCTATGGCTCCTATAACACCTCATTTATCCGCTTTATCCCCATCGGGGCCCAGTCGTTGCGTTCGTCACGGGGAACCTTTAAGGTTGTTTTGCGTCCAGGATCGTTGCCCGGTTTGTGTGGTGTGTTATTTATCCAGGGAACATCGGAACCACACGGTGCTGCCAAAGGAAGAGGCGGAGAGTGGGGCTGAGGTGAGGGGGGGGTTAATGGGGGGCGATGGGGGGAAATAACCCCCATGTACATAGGGGTTAATGGGGGGCAATGGGGGGTAACAGCCCTCCTATGTATATAGGGGGTTAATGGGGGGCAATGGGGGCAATGGGACCCCCCCCCACCTTCTATATAGGGGCTGGGGGGGTCAATGGGGGTAATAACCCCCCTGTACATAGGGGTTAATGGGGGGTAATGGGGGTCAACACCCCCCCCTTTGTATATAGGGGGTTAATGGGGGTGAATGGGAACCAACCCATTGGGAGCAAATAGATGGGGTTATAGGACCCCCCCTTTATGGGTTATGGGGGGTATAGGGGGATATAGTGGGATATAGGGGGGGTATAGTGGGATATAGAGGGGTATGGGGGAATATATTGGGATGTAGGGAGGGTTTAGTGGGATATAGGGGGGATATAGGGGGGTATAGTGGGATATAGGGGGGTATAGTGGGATATAGGGGGGTATAGTGGGATATATGGGAAGTATAGTGGGATATAGGGGGGTATAGTGAGATGTAGGGGGGATATAGGGGGGTATAGTGGGATATAAGGGGGTTATAGTGGGATATAGGGGGGTATAGTGGGATGTAGGGGGGATATAGGGGGGTATAGGGGGACATGGGGGGATGTAGGGAGGATATAGGGGGATGTAGGGGGGAATAGTGGGATATAGGGGGGATATACTGGGATATAGGGGGGGCATAGGGGGCGTGAGGGGTTATAGGGGGATATAAGGGGGGGTGAGGGGATATATGGGGGATAATGGGGGGCAATGGGACCCCCCCCACACCTTCTATATAGGGGTATGGGGGGGGTCAATGAGGGATAATGGGAGTCAATAGGGGATAATGGGGGTCAATAGGGGATAATGGGGGGCAATGGGAGGTAATGGGGGGCAATGGGGGGTAATAACCCCCCTATACATAGGGGTTAATGGGGGGCAATGGGGGTCAACACCCCCCCTTTGTATATAGGGGGTTAATGGGGGGCAGTGGGGGGCAATGGGGGTCAATAGGGGATAATGGGAGGCAATGGGGATCAATGAGGGGCAATGGGGGATAATGGGGGTCAATGGGGGTGATGGGGGTCAATGGGGGGTAATGGGGATCAATGGGGGTTAATGGGGGGCAATGGGGGTCAATGAGGGGCAATGGGGGATAATGGGGGTCAATAGGGGATAATGGGGGTCAATGGGGGGTAATGGGGGCAATGGGACCCCCCCCACCTTCTATATAGGGGTATGGGGGGGTCAATAGGGGGATAATGGGGGTCAATAGGGGATAATGGGGGCAATGGGGGTCAATGAGGGGCAATGGGGGGTAATGGGGGGCAATGGGACCCCTCCCCACCTTATATATAGGGGTACGGGGGGGGTCAATGAGGGATAATGGGAGTCAATAGGGGATAATGGGGGTCAATGAGGGGCATTGGGGGGCAATGGGAGGTAATGGGGGGCAATGGGGGGTAATAACCTCCCTGTACATAGGGGTTAATGGGGGGGCAATGGGGGGTAACAGCCCCCCTATGTATATAGGGGGTTAATGGGGGGCAATGGGGGCAATGGGACCCTCCCCACCTTCTATATAGGGGCTGGGGGGGTCAATGGGGGTAATAACCCCCCTGTACATAGGGGTTAATGGGGGGCAATGGGGGTCAGCAGCCCCCCCTTGTATATAGGGGGTTAATGGGGAGCAGTGGGGGGCAATGGGGGTCAATAGGGGATAATGGGAGGCAGTGGGGATCAATAGGGGTGATGGGGGTCAATGGGGGGTAATGGGGGTCAATGGGGGGCAATGGGGGTCAATGAGGGGCAATGGGGGATAATGGGGGTCAATAGGGGATAATGGGGGTCAATGGGGGTCAATGGGGGGTAATGGGGGCAATGGGACCCCCCCCACCTTCTATATAGGGGTATGGGGGTGTTAATGGGGGTCAGTGGGAGATAATGGGGGTCAATGGGGGATAATGGGGGCAATGGGGGTGAATGAGGGGCAATGGGGGGTAATGGGGGGCAATGGGACCCTCCCCACCTTCTATATAGGGGTATGGGGGGGTCAATTGGGAGATAATGGGGGTCAATAGGGGATAATGGGGGCAATGGGGGTCAATAAGGGGCAATGGGGGGTAATGGGGGGCAATGGGACCCTCCCCACCTTATATATAGGGGTACGGGGGGGGTCAATGAGGGATAATGGGAGTCAATAGGGGATAATGGGGGTCAATGAGGGGCAATGGGAGGTAATGGGGGCAATGGGGGGCAATAACCCCCCTGTACATAGGGGTTAATGGGGGGTAATGGGGGTCAGCAGCCCCCCCTTTGTATATAGGGGGTTAATGGGGGACAATGGGGGCAATGGGACCCTCCCCACCTTCTATATAGGGGCTGGGGGGGTCAATGGGGGTAATAACCCCCCTGTACATAGGGGTTAATGGGGGGCAATGGGGGTCAACACCCCCCCCTTTGTATATAGGGGGTTAATGGGGGGCAGTGGGGGGCAATGGGGGTCAATAGGGGATAATGGGAGGCAATGGGGATCAATGAGGGGCAATGGGGGATAATGGGGGTCAATGGGGGTGATGGGGGTCAATGGGGGGTAATGGGGATCAATGGGGGTTAATGGGGGGCAATGGGGGTCAATGAGGGGCAATGGGGGATAATGGGGGTCAATAGGGGATAATGGGGGTCAATGGGGGGTAATGGGGGCAATGGGACCCCCCCCACCTTCTATATAGGGGTATGGGGGGGTCAATAGGGGGATAATGGGGGTCAATAGGGGATAATGGGGGCAATGGGGGTCAATGAGGGGCAATGGGGGGTAATGGGGGGCAATGGGACCCTCCCCACCTTATATATAGGGGTACGGGGGGGGTCAATGAGGGATAATGGGAGTCAATAGGGGATAATGGGGGTCAATGAGGGGCATTGGGGGGCAATGGGAGGTAATGGGGGGCAATGGGGGGTAATAACCCCCCTGTACATAGGGGTTAATGGGGGGCAATGGGGGTCAACACCCCCCCTTTGTATATAGGGGGTTAATGGGGGGCAATGGGACCCCCCCCCCACCTTCTATATAGGGGCTGGGGGGGTCAACTGGGGGGCAATGGGGGGTAATAACCTCCTGTACATAGGGGTTAATGGGGGGCAATGGGGGGTAACAGCCCCCCTTTGTATATAGGGGGTTAATGGGGGGCAATGGGGGGTAACAGCCCCCCTTTGTATATAGGGGGTTAATGGGGGGCAATGGGGGGTAACAGCCCCCCTTTGTATATAGGGGGTTAATGGGGGGCAATGGGACCCCCCCCACCTTCTATATAGGGGCTGGGGGGGTCAATGGGGGTAATAACCCCCCTGTACATAGGGGTTAATGGGGGGCAATGGGGGTCAACACCCCCCCTTTGTATATAGGGGGTTAATGGGGGGCAATGGGGGTCAATGGGAACCAAGCCATTGGGAGCACATAGATGGGGTTATAGGACCCCCCCTTTATGGGTTATGGGGGGTATAGGGGGATATAGTGGGATATAAGGGGATATGGGGGGGGTATAGGGGGGATATAGGGAGATGTAGGGGGGGTATAGTGGGATATAGGGGGGTATGGGGGAGTATATTTGGGTATAGGGGGGTATAGTGGGATATAGGGGGATATAAGGGGGTATAGGGGGATGTAGGGGGGGTATAGTGGGATATAGGGGGGGTATAATGGGATATAGGGGGGTATAGTGGGATATAGGGGGGTTTAGGGGGATGTAGGGGGGTATAGGGGGATATAGGGGGAGTATAGTGGGATATAGGGGAATATAGGGGGGTATAGGGGGATGTAGGGGGGATACAGGAGGATATAGGGGGGGTATAGTGGGATATAGGGGGGGTATAGTGGGATATAGGGGGGTATAAGGGGATATAGGGGGGCCATAGGGGGATATAGGGGGGTATGATGTATTGGGGTACATTGGGGTTGAATGGGACCCCCCCCATTATACATAGGGGTTTGGGGAGGGGTAATTGGGGTTAATGGGAACCAACACCCCCCCCCCCATTATACATAGGGATTAATGGGGGCCAATGGGGGGCAATGGGACCCCTCCACACCTTCTATATAGGGGTATGGGGGGGTCAATGGGGGATAATGGGGGTCAATAGGGGATAACGGGGGGCAATGGGGGCAATGGGAGGTAATGGGAGCAATGGGGGGTAATAACCTCCCTGTACATAGGGGTTAATAGGGGGGCAATGGGGGGTAACATCCCCCTTTGTATATAGGGGGTTAATGGGGGGCAATGGGGGATTATGGGGGGCAATGAGGGTTAATGGGGGTCAATGGGACCCCCCCCACCTTCTATATAGGGGTGTGTGGGGGATTAATGGGGGTCAATGGGAACCAACCCATTGGGAGCACATAGATGGGGTTATAGGTCCCCCCTTCATGGGTTATGGGGGGCATAGGGGGATATAAGGGGGTATAGGGGGCTATAGTGGGATATAGGGGGGTATAGAGGGGTATATTGGGATATAGGGAGGGTTAGTGGCATATAGGGGGGTATAGTAGGATATAGGGGGTATAGTGGGATATAAGGGGGGTATAGGGGGATGTAGGGGGGGTATAGTGGGATATAGGGGGGTATAGTGGGATGTAGGGGGGATATAGGGGGGATACAGGAGGATATAGGGGGGGTATAGGGGGATATAGGGGGGATACAGGAGGATATAGGGGGTATGGTGGGATATAGGGGGGTATAGGGGGATGTAGGGGAAGTATAGTGGGATATAGTGGGATATAGGGGGGTATAGTGGGATATAGGGGGGTATAGTGGGACATAAGGGGGGTATAGTGGGATATAAGGGGGGTATAGTGGGATATAAGGGGGGTATAGTGGGATATAGGGGGGTATAGGGGGATATAGGGAGGTATAGTGGGATATAGGGGGATATTGTGGGATATATGGGGGTATAGGAGGATGTAGGGGGGTTATAAGGGGATATAGGGGGGTATAGTCGGATATAGGGGGGTATAGTGGGATATAGGGGGGTTATAGGGAGATATAGGGCGGGTATAAGGGGATATAGATGGGTATAGTGGAATATAGGGGGGGTATAGGGGGTTATAGGGCTTATAGGAGGCTGTAGGGGGGGTATATGGGGATATAGGGGGGCTATGGGGGGGTGAGGGGATATAGGGGGGGTGTGATGTATTGGGGGACATTGGGAGCACATAGATGGGGTTGAATGGGACCCCCACCTTCTATATAGGGGTATGGGGCGGTTAATGGGGGTCAATGGGAACCAACCCCCCCCCCCCTTATATATAGGGGTCAATGGGGGGTAATGGGGGTCAGTGGGTGAGTTAAATCCTAATTAACCCCAATTAATTGCCTTGTAATGACAGGAGGTGCCCCAGGAGCAGCTGGGCTCCATTAGGAAACGAAGGGAGGAAGCCAAAGCCGAGAGGGAGAGACAGAGCGAGGGGCTGCTGGTGGGTATGGGGTTAAATGGGGGGGTCTCTGAAACCCTATTGGTATCTATATGGGATGGGGCTGGGGTGGGGGGTCCTATGTGCCCCATCCAGCTTTAAAACCCTATTGGTGTCTATATGGGATGGGGATGGGGGTATAGGGGATGGGGGTGGTCTGAAACCCTATTGGTGTCTATATGGGATGGGGATGGGGGGGGGTCCTATGTGCCCCATCCAGCTTTGAAACCCTATTGGTATGTATAGGGGATTAAATGGGGGGGGTCTCTGAAACCCTATTGGTATCTATATAAGATAGGGATGGGGGGGGTTCCTATGTGCCCCTTCCAGCTTTAAAACCCTATTGGGGTCTATATGGGATGGGGATGGGGGGGTCCTATGTGACCCATCCAGCTTTGAAACCCTATTGGTGAGTATAGGGGATTAAATGGGGGGGGTCTTTGAAACCCTATTGGTATCTATAAGGGATGGGGATAGGGGGGGTCCTATGTGCCCCTTCCAGCTTTAAAACCCTATTGGTGTCTATATGGGATGGGGATGGGGGGGGTCCTATGTACCCCATCCAGCTTTGAAACCCTATTGGTGAGTATAGGGGATGTAAAGGGGTGGGGGTCTCTGAAACCCTATTGGTATCTATATGGGATGGGGATGGGGGGGGTCCTGTGTACACCATCCAGCTCTGAAACCCTATTGGTGAGTATAGGGGATGGTTTTGGGGGGTCTCTGAAACCCTATTGGTATCTATATGGGATGGGGAGGGGGGGGGTTCCTATGTGCCCCATCCAGCTTTAAAACCCTATTGGTATCTATATGGGATGGGGATGGGGGTTTAGGGATGGGGGTGGGGGTCTGAAACCCTATTGGTATCTGTATGGGATGGGGATGGGGTGGGGTGTCCTATGTGCCCCATCCAGCTTTGAAACCCTATTGGTGAGTATAGGGGATTAAATGGGGGGGGGGTCTCTGAAACCCTATTGGTATCTATATGGGATGGGGATGAGGTGGGGGGTCCTATGTGCCCCATCCAGCTTTAAAACCCTATTGGTGTCTATATGGGATGGGGATGAGGGTATAGGGGATGGGGGTGGTCTGAAACCCTATTGGTGTCTATATGGGATGGGGCTGGGGGGGTCTCCTATGTCCCCCCTTCCCTCCATCCATGGGGTCCCCCATCTCCCCCCATTTCCCTTTAACAGAAACAAACCGAGGTGGAGAGGCAGAAGATCGTGGCGGAATGTAAAGAATTAAAGGGTTTTTTAGAGGAAAAGGAGCAATTCTTGTTATCCCGACTGGAAGAACTGGACCGGGACATCGTGAAGAGGAGGGATGAGAGCGTGACCAGGTTGGAGGAGGAGATTGAACGGCTGGATCAATTAATGGGGGAGAATGGAGGGGAAAACAGCCCCAAAAACAAGGTGAGAATGGGGCTGGAATGGGATCTGTTAGGTTATAATGGGATCCATTCAATCCCATATCAGCAATGGGATCCATTCAATCCCATATGGGATCCATTCAATCCCATATCAGCAATGGGATCATTCAATCCCATATCAGCAGTGGGATCCATTCAATCCCATATGGGATCCATTCAGTCCCATATCAGCAATGGGATCCATTCCATCCCATATGGGATCCATTCAATCCCATATCAGCAATGGGATCCATTCCATCCCATATGGGATCCATTCAATCCCATGTCAGCAGTGGGATCCATTCAGTCCCATATGGGATCCATTCAATCCCATATCAGCAATGGGATCCATTCAATCCCATACGGGATCCATTCAATCCCATATCAGCAATGGGATCCATTCAATCCCATATGGGATCCATTCAGTCCCATATCAGCAATGGGATCCATTCAATCCCATATGGGATCCATTCAATCCCGTATCAGCAATAGGATCCATTCAATCCCATATGGGATCCATTCAATCCCATATGGGATCCATTCAATCCCATATCAGCAATGGGATCCATTCAAATCCCATATGGGATCCATTCAATCCCATATCAGCAATGGTATCCATTCGATCCCATATGGGATCCATTCAATCCCATATCAGCAGTGGGATCCATTCAATCCCGTATGGGATCCATTCAGTCCCATATCAGCAATGGGATCAATTCAGTCCCATATGGGATCCATTCAATCCTATATCAGCAGTGGGGTCCATTCAATCCCATGTGGGATCCATTCAATCCCATATCAGCAATGGGATCCATTCAATCCCATATGGGATCCATTCAATCCCATATCAGCACTGAGATCCATTCAATCCCTTATGGGATCCATTCAATCCCATATCAGCAATGGAATCCATTCAGTCCCATATGGGATGTGCGGGGATCCATTTGATTCCATATCAGGAATGGGATCCATTCAGTTTTGTATCAAGAATGGGATCCATTCAATCCCATATCAGCAATGGGATCCATTCAGTCCCACATGGGATCCATTCAATCCCGTATCAGCAATGGGATCCATTCAATCCCATATCAGCAATGGGATCCATTCAATCCCATATGGGATCCATTCAGTCCCGTATCAGCAATGGGATCCATTAAATCTCATATGGGATCCATTCAATCCCATATCAGCAATGGGATCCGTTCAATCCCATATGGGATGTGCGGGGATCCATTTGATTCCATATCAGGAATGGGATCCATTCAATCCCATATCAGCAATGGGATCCATTCAGTCCCATATGGGATCCATTCAATCCCATATCAGCAATGGGATTCATTCAGTCCCACATGGGATCAATTCAATCCCATATGAGCAATGGGATCCATTCAATCCCGTATCAGCAGTGGGATCCATTCAATCCCATATGGGATCCATTCAATCCCATATCAGCAATGGGATCCATTCAATCCCATATCAGCAATGGGATCCATTCAATCCCATATGGGATCCATTCAATCCCGTATCAGCAACGGGATCCATTCAGTCCCATATGGGATCCATTCATTCCCGTATGTGATTCATTCAGTCCCATATCAGCAGTGGGATCAATTCGATCCCATATGGGATCCATTCAATCCCATATTGGCAATTTGATCCATTCAATCCCATATGGGATCCATTCAATCCCATATCAGCAATGGGATCCATTCAATCCCATATGGGATCCATTCAATCCCATATCAGCAATGGGATCCGTTCAATCCCATATCAGCAATGGGATCCATTCAATCCCATATGGGATCCATTCAATCCTATATCAGCAGTGGGATCCATTCAATCCCATAGGGGATCCATTCAATCCCGTATCAGCAATGGGATCCATTCAATCCCATGTGGGATCCATTCAATCCCATATCAGCAATGGGATCCATTCAATCCCATAGGGGATCCATTCAATCCCGTATCAGCAATGGGATCCATTCAATCCCATGTGGGATCCATTCAATCCCATATCAGCAATGGGATCCATTCAATCCCATATGGGATCCATTCAATCCCATATCAGCAATGGGATCCATTCAGTCCCATATGGGATCCGTTCAGTCCCACATCAGTAATGGGATCCATTCAATCCCATATGGGATCCATTCAATCCCATGTCAGCAGTGGGATCCATTCAATCCCATATGGGATCCATTCAATCCCATATCAGGAATGGGATCCATTCAGTCCCATATGGGATCCATTCAATCCCATATCAGCAATGGGATCCATTCAATCCCATATCAGCAATGGGATCCATTCAATCCCATATAAGCAATGGGATCCATTCAATCCCATATCAACAATGGGATCAATTCAATCCCATATTAGCAGTGGGATCCATTCAATCCCGTACGGGATCAATTCAATCCCATATGAGCAATGGGATCCTTTCAGTCCCATATGGGATCCATTCAATCCCATATCAGCAATGGGATCCGTTCAATCCCATATCAGCAATGGGATCCATTCAATCCCATATGGGATCCATTCAATCCCATATCAACAATGGGATCAATTCAATCCCATATCAGCAATGGGATCCATTCAATCCCATATCAGCAATGGGATCCATTCAATCCCATATAAGCAATGGGATCCATTCAATCCCATATCAACAATGGGATCAATTCAATCCCATATTAGCAGTGGGATCCATTCAATCCCGTACGGGATCAATTCAATCCCATATGAGCAAAGGGATCCTTTCAGTCCCATATGGGATCCATTCAATCCCATATCAGCAATGGGATCCGTTCAATCCCATATCAGCAATGGGATCCATTCAATCCCATATGGGATCCATTCAATCCCATATCAACAATGGGATCAATTCAATCCCATACGAGCAATGGGATCCATTCAATCCCGTATGGGGTCCATTCAGTCCCATATCAGCAATGGGATCCATTCAGTCCCATATGGGATTCATGCAATCCCATATCAGCAGTGGGATCCATTCGATCCCATATGGGATCCATTCAATCCCGTATGGGATCCATTCAGTCCCATATAAGCAGTGGGATCCATTCAATCCCATATCAGCAATGGGATCCATTCGATCCCATATGGGATCCATTCAATCCCATATCAGCAATGGGATCAATTCAATCCCATATGGGATCCATTCAATCCTATATCAGCAGTGGGATCCATTCAATCCCATAGGGGATCCATTCAATCCCGTATCAGCAATGGGATCCATTCAATCCCATGTGGGATCCATTCAATCCCATATCAGCAATGGGATCCATTCAATCCCATATGGGATCAATTCAATCCCATATCAACAATGGGATCAATTCAATCCCATATCAGCAATGGGATCCATTCAATCCTGTATGGGATCCATTCAGTCCCGTGTCAGCAGTGGGATCCATTCAATCCCATATGGGATCCATTCAATCCCATATCAGCAGTGGGATCCATTCAATCCCATATGGGATCCATTCAATCCCATATAAGCCGTGGGATCCATTCAATCCCATATGGGATTCATTCAATCCCATATCAGCAATGGGATCCATTCAATCCCATATGGGATCCATTCAATCCCATATCAGCAATGGGATCCATTCGATCCCATATGGGATCCATTCAATCCCATATCAGCAATGGGATCCATTCGATCCCATATGGGATCCATTCAATCCCATATCAGCAATGGGATCCATTCAATCCCATATGGGATCCATTCAATCCCATATCAGCAATGGGATCCATTCAACCCATTTGGGATCCATTCAATCCCATATCAGCAACGGGATCCATTCAATCCCATATCAGCAATGGGATCCATTCAATCCCATATGGGATCCATTCAATCCCATATCAGCAATGGGATCAATTCAATCCCATATCAGCAATGGGATCCATTCAATCCCATATGGGATCCATTCAATCCCATATCAGCAGTGGGATCCGTTCAATCCCATATGGGATCCATTCAATCCCATATCAACAATGGGATCAATTCAATCCCATATGAGCAATGGGATCCATTCATTCCTGTATGGGATCCATTCAGTCCCATATCAGCAATGGGATCCATTCAGTCCCATATGGGATCCATTCAATCCCATATCAGCAATGGGATCCATTCAATCCCATATGGGATCCATTCAATCCCGTATCAGCAGTGGGATCCATTCGATCCCATATGGGATCCATTCAATCCCGTATGGGATCAATTCAGTCCCATATCAGCAGTGGGATCCATTCGATCCCATATGGGATCCATTCAATCCCATATCAGCACTGGGATCCATTCAATCCCATATCAGCAATGGAATCCATTCAATCCCATACGGGATCCATTCAATCCCATATCACCTATAGGATGTCCTATAGGATTTGGGCTTTATATGGGGTTAAAACAGGCCTTGAACATCAATATTATGGATACCCAGGACTGAGAAACCCCATAGGGAACATCCCAAGTTCCCATGGGGGAATTTTGGGGTAGATTTGGGTGATTTTGGGACTAAAAATGCTGTTTTTTCCTCCCTACAGGCTGCCAACACACCTGGAAACATGTGAGTAAACTGGGTCCGTATTGGGTTCAATGGGAGGGGTAACAATTAAACGGGGATAATCAGCCCCAAAATGGGGTCGATTCCCTTTAATTTGTGCTGATTTGGTTCCAAATTGGGATTTTAATCGATTTTAATGGTGTTTTATTCCCCGTTCCCAGCATTGAAAGTTGGATGTTCCGTAAACCGGAACCCGGATTTCATGAAATCGAGAAGAAATTAAAGAGTTTCGCCCAAAAAAGCGCCGTGTTGAAAGAGGTGCTGCTGGAGTTCAAGGGTGAGCAATGGGAAATCCTATTGGGGTCCATATAAACCTGAGCTCCTCCTATTGGGGTCCATATAGACCTGGAGTCCTATCGGGGTCCATATAGACCTGGAGTCCTATTGGGGTGAATAGGGACCTGAGATCCTCCTATTGGGGTCCATATAGACCTGAATGGGGACCTGAAATCCTATTGGGGTGAATAGGGACCTGAACTCCTCCTATTGGGGTCCATATGGACCTGGAGTCCTATTGGGGTCCATATAGACCTGAGCTCCTCCTGTTGGGGTCCATATAAACCTGGGCTCCTATTGGGGTCCATATGGACCTGAGCTCCTTCTATTGGGGTCCATATAATCCTGGGCTCCTATTGGGGTGAATAGGGACCTGAGCTCCTCCTATTGGGGTCCATATAGACCTGAGCTCCTCCTATTGGGGTCCATATAGACCTGAGCTCCTCCTATTGGGGTCCATATACACCTGAATGGGGACCTGAAGTCTTATTGGGGTGAATAAGGACCTGGAGTCCTATTGGGGTCCATATAGACCTGAGCTCCTATTGGGGTCCATAGGGACCTGGAGTTCTATTGGGGTGAATAAGGACCTGAGCTTCTTCTATTGGGGTCCATATAGACCTGAGCTCCTCCTATTGGGGTCCATATAGACCTGGAGTCTTATCGGGGTCCATATAGACCTGAATGGGGACCTGGAGTCCTATTGGGGTCCATATAGACCTGAATGGGGACCTGAAGTCCTATTGGGGTGAATAGGGACCTGAGCTCCTTTTATTGGGGTCCATATAGACCTGAACTCCTATTGGGATCCATATAGACCTGGAGTCCTATTGGGGTGAATAGGGACCTGAGCTCCTTTTATTGGGGTCCATATAGACCTGGAGTCCTATTGGGGTCCATATAGACCTGGAGTCCTATTGGGGTCCATATAGACCTGGAGTCCTATCGGGGTCCATATAGACCTGGAGTCCTATCAGGGTCCATATAGACCTGGAGTCCTATTGGGGTCCATATAGACCTGAGCTCCTCCTATTGGGGTCCATATAGACCTGGAGTCTTATCGGGGTCCATATAGACCTGAATGGGGACCTGGAGTCCTATTGGGGTGAATAGGGACTTGAGCTCCTCCTATGGGGGTCCATATAGACCTGAGCTCCTCCTATTGGGGTCCATATAGACCTGGAGTCTTATCGGGGTCCATATAGACCTGAATGGGGACCTGAAGTCCTATTGGGGTGAATAGGGACCTGAGCTCCTCCTATTGGGGTACACATAGACCTGAGCTCCTATTGGGGTACATGGGGACCTGGAGTCCTATTGGGGTCCATATAGACCTGAGATCCTCCTATTGGGGTCCATATAGACCTGAATGGGGACCTGAAGTCCTATTGGGGTGAATAGGGACCTAAGCTCCTCCTATTGGGGTCCATATAGACCTGAGCTCCTAATGGGGTCCATATAGACCTGAGCTTCTGTTGGGGTCCATATAGACCTGGAGTCCTATTGGGGTCTATATGGACCTGGAGTCCTATTGGGGTCTATATGGACCTGGAGTCCTATTGGGGTCCATATAGACCTGGAGTCCTATTGGGGTCCATATAGACCTGAGCTCCTAATGGGGTCCATATAGACCTGGAGTCCTATCGGGGTCCATATAATCCTGGGCTCCTATTGGGGTCCGTATAGACCTGAGCTCCTGTTGGGGTCCATATAGACCTGAATGGGGACCTGAAGTCCTATTGGGGTGAATAGGGACCTGAGCTCCTTTTATTGGGGTCCATATAGACCTGAGCTCCTATTGGGGTCCATATAGACCTGAATTCCTCCTATTGGGGTCCATATAGACGTGGAGTCCTATTGGGGTCCATATTGACCTGAATGGGGACCTGGAGTCCTATTGGGGTCCATATAGACCTGAGCTCCTCCTATTGGGGTCCATATAGACCTGGAGTCCTATCGGGGTCCATATAGACCTGAGCTCCTATTGGGGTCCATATAGACCTGAACTCCTCCTATTGGGGTCCATATAGACCTGAGCTCCTAATGGGGTCCATATAGAACTGATCTCCTCTATTTTATCCCCACAGAAAACCTTCGTTTTGAGCTGGAGAACGATACAGGTGAGGACTGTTGGCTTTTAAAATGGGGTTAATGGGGTTTTCTGCCCCATAGCGGCCTGGTTCTGCCCCATAGATCCCCATAGACACCCCATAGCCCTATAACAGAGCTCTGGTCCCTAAATAAGCACCCTAAAAGCACCCTAGAGCCTCCATAGAGCCCCGGTTCTGCCCCATAGCGGCCTGGTTCTGCCCCATAGACACTCCATAGAGCCCCATAGAGCCCCATAGACACCCCATAGAACCCCATAGAGCCCCATAGACACCCCATAGCCCTATAACAGAGCTCTGGTCCCTAAATATGCACCTTAAAAGCACCCTAGAGCCTCCATAGAGCCCTGGTTCTGCCCCATAGATACCCCATAGATCCCCATAGATGCCCCACAGAGCCGCATAGGCCACCATTAAACCTCATAAGACCCCATAGAGCCCCATAGACACCTCGTAGAGCCCCATAGAGCCCCATAGACACCCCATAGAGCCCCATAGACACCCCATAGCCCTATAACAGAGCTCTGGTCCCTAAGGCTGCACCCTAAAAGCCCCCTGACCCTTCAAACATAGGAACATGACGAAGCAGGATGTCTTACACCTCTCATATCTCCATCCCCTTCCATAGGAGACCTGTCTCTGGACCCAGACACAGCCAACCCCTACCTGGTTCTATCAGAGGACAAGAGGAGCGTGAGGCTTCGCAGCGCCCCCCAGGAGCTTCCTTCCAACCCTAAGAGATTCGATTATTCCTTCTCCGTGCTGGCAGCTGAGGGTTTTACGGCCGGGAGACACTATTGGGAGGTGGAAGTGGGAGATGGGGAGAGTTGGGTGTTGGGAGCAGCGCGTGAGTCAGTCAGGAGGAAAGAGAAGATCGATTTCGCCCCCGAAGAGGGAATATGGGCCATAGGGTTGAATTGGAAAGGGAAGAATTGGGATCAATATCAGGCTTTCACCTCCCCCGAGACGCCCCTTTCTTTATGTGAAAGACCCAGGAAGATCGGGGTGTATCTGGACTACGAAGGGGGGTGGGTGGCGTTTTATAACGCCGAGAACATGGCGCCCGTCTTCACCTTCACGGCCGCCTTCACCGAGAAGATCTTCCCTTTCTTTTGGCTCTTCTACGTGGGCTCCTCGCTTTCCCTTTGTAATTAATTTGCCTGGTTTCGTGCCCATTTTAAGCCAATATTGCCCCATTTGAGCCCCATTCGACTCTTAGACCCTCGGCTTCCCGTTGTCCTCCTCCAGCTCCGTAGGGTTCGGATGCTTTTGGTTTTATCTTAACTTTTAGAAGCCCTTTTTTTTTTGGAGTCTTTTAACCCAAAAAAGAGCCCTATGGGGTAGGGGGGGAGTCAAACATTGAGGGTGGGTGGACCTGGCTGCCCCTATAGACCCCTATAGAGAAGGGGGTGGGCTTTAACCTCCCTATAGAGAAGGGGGTGGGCTTTAACCCCCCTATAGGGAAGGGGGTGGGCTTTAACCCCCCCTATAGAAATGGGGGTGGGCTTTAACCCCCCCTATAGAGAAGGGGGTGGGCTTTTACCCCTATTGAGAATGGGGTGGGCTTTTATCCCCCTATAGAGAAAGGGATAGGCTTCAATCCCCCTATAGAGAAAGGGGTGGGCTTTAACCCCCTATAGAGAAGGGGGTGGGCTTCAATCCCCCCGATAGAGAAGGAGGTGGGCTTTAACCCCCCTACAGAGAAGGGGGTGGGCTTTAACCCCCCGATAGAGATCGGGGTGGGCTTTAACCCCCCTATAGAGAAGGAGGTGGGCTTTAACCCCCCTATAGAGAAGGAGGTGGGCTTTAACCCCCCTAAAGAGAAGGAGGTGGGCTTTAACCCCTATAGAAATGGGGGTGGGCTTTAACCCCCCTATAGAGAAGGAGGTGGGCTTTAACCCCCCTATAGAGAAGGGGGTGGGCTTTAACCCCCCTATAGAGAAGGTGGTGGGCTTTAATCCCCCTGAAGGGGGATGGGGTTGGGCTTTAATCCCCCTATAGGGAAGGGGATGGGCTTTAACCCCCCTATAGAGGTGGGGGTGGGCTTCAATCCCCCTGATAGAGAAAGGGGTGGGCTTCAATCCCCCTATAGAGAAGGGGGTGGGCTTCAATCCCCCCGATAGAGAAGGAGGTGGGCTTTAACCCCCCTACAGAGAAGAGGGTGGGCTTTAATCCCCCTGTAGGGAAGGAGGTGGGCTTTAACCCCCCTATAGAGAAGGGGGCGGGCTTTAACCCCCCTATAGGGTAGGGTGTGGACTTTAATCCCCCTGTAGGGAAGGGAGTGGGCTTTTATCCCCCTATAGATAAGGGGGTGGGCTTTAACCCCCATATACAGAAGGGGGTGGGCTTTAACCCCCCCTATAGAGTAGGGGGTGGGCTTTTATCCCCCTATAGGGAAGGGGCAGCTCTGGTTTAGGTATGAGCTCAACGCGTGCTTGCAACTCATCCTTGTGACCCTGCCATGCCTGTTTTGTGTCTCTTTTACTGTTAACTTCTGTTTTAGTGGGGAAATAAAAGTTGCTGTGCATATAAAAAGAACAACGATAAAAGGATCCACAGCTGCTCTTCATCCACGGGTGGGTGAATTGGGGGGAGGGGTCCCATCCCCAGCTGCAAATGGGGCCCAATGCGCCGTCATCCCTTAAATCCATCCTTATCCCCCCCTATATCCCATCATGGGGGTCTTCCATGGTGCCTAATGACTATATTACTATTACACAGTGCCTAATTCTATAGGTAAGAAGGAGCCTGAGGGTGGGGAGGGGGGTCTGCAAGGCTCAGGGTTGGGGTAGAGCTCTTAGTCATAATTAGTCACTGTTAATAATGGGATGTGAAAGCAGCGCCCTGAGTTGCGTCGGAACCCCATCCAGCTCCATTCATCTTAATGATCCCCCTTCATTTCTACACCCGAATTAAACCTTTAGATAAGGGAACGGTGATGAATTTAACCCGTCTGCTTTCCGTGAAGCCCTTCAGGAAGCGAGAAACGTGCTTTTTATTACCAAAAAAACAGCCTTTATTTGTCTGGATCCATTCTGACAGTGTTAGCAACCAACAGCATCGGATCGTGCCTTGAAATCTCTTATTACTCAACCAGAGCTGCAGCAGGAGGTGCGTCCCCATTACCCCCATTACCCCCATCGCCCCCATCACCCCCATCACCCCCATCACCTTTCTCCTCTCCACTCATAGCATCCCCTATGGGAAGCTCAGCTTCTATCCCCATCCCTACGGCTGGAGGTGGTGGAGGTGGGGATGATGGCGCAGCTTGGGGCGGTGTTGAATCGGGGTGGCTTTTGCTCTTATGGGCCGTGACGTTGTCCTTCTTCTCGAACTTTTTGCCGCAGAGATCGCAGGAGAATTGATAGAAGGAATCGGCGTCGTGCTTCTTCATGTGCCAGTTGAGGGAGGCTTTCTGACGGCAGGTGAAGCCGCAGATCTCACACCTATTTTTAGGGGGGGGGGATATAAAGGGTAAAGCAAAGGGATGGAGGAGAACATCCCCCTTCTGATGTGAAGGGGCTCAGCCACTCACTGGAGGGGTTTCTCTCCCGTGTGGATGCGTCTGTGGATGATGAGGTTGCTGCTGGTCCGGAAGGAGCGGGCGCAGAACTCGCAGATGTAATCTCGTTTGTCTGTGGGGCAGAGGAGATAAAAAGTGGGGTGGTGGGGGATGCTTCGGTTGGGCTGAGCAGATAGGAGGCTTTAGGATGTGGTTTAGGATCTAGAACTCGTTGATTTAGGGGCCAGAATGCTTCCAAATAGTAGTTTAGGATCTAGAACCATTTAGTTTAAGGGCCAGGATGTGTTTTTGGATCTAGAACTCTTTGGTTTAGGGGCCAGAATGCTGCCATAACGTAGTTTAGGATCTAGAACCATTTGGTTTAGGGTCCAGGATGTGGTTTAGGATCTAGAACTCTTTGTTTTAGGGACCAGAATGCTTCCAAATAGTAGTTTAGGATCTAGAACTCGCTGGTTCAGGGCCCAGGATGCTTTCAGGTTGTGGTTTAGGATCTAGAACTCTTTGGTTTAGGGGTCAGGATTCATCCAGAACATATTTTAGGATCTAGAACCATTTAGTTTAGGGTCCAGGATGTGGTTTAGGATATAGAACTCTTTGTTTTAGGGGCCAGAATGCTTCCAGAGCGTAGTTTAGGATCTAGAACCATTTGGTTTAGGGTCCAGGATGTGTTTTTGGATCTAGAACTCTTTGTTTTAGGGGCCAGAATGCTTCCAAAACGTAGTTCAGGATCTAGAACTTTCTGGTTTAGGGTCCAGGGAGTATTTTAGGATCTAGAACTCTTTGTCTTAGGGGCCAGAATGCTTCAAGAACGTAGTTCAGGACCTAGAACCATTTGGTTTAGGGTCCAGGATGTGTTTTTGGATCTAGAACTCTTTGGTTTAGGGGCCAGAATGCTTACAGAATGTAGTTTAGGATCTAGAACCATTTGGTTTAGGGTCCGGGATGTATTTTAGGATCTAGAACTCTTTGTTTTAGGGGCCAGAATGCTTCCAAATAGTAGTTTAGGATCTAGAACTTGCTGGTTTAGGGTCCAGGATGTATTTTAGGATATAGAACTCTTTGTTTTAGGGGCCAGAATGCTTCCAAATAGTAGTTTAGGATCTAGAACTCACTGGTTCAGGGCCCAGGATGCTTTCAGGTTGTGTTTTAGGATCTAGAACTCTTTGGTTTAGGAGCCAGAATGGTTCCAGAATGGAGTTTAGGATCTAGAACCATTTGGTTTAGGGGCCAGGATGTGTTTTTGGATCTAGAACTCTTTGGTTTAGGGGCCAGAATGCTTCCAGAAAGTAGTTTAGGATCTAGAACTCTTTGGTTTAGGAGCCAGGATGCATCTAGAACATAGTTTAGGATCTAGAACTCTTTGGTTTAGGAGCCAGGATGCTTTCAGGTTGTGTTTTGGGGGCCCGAATGCTTCCAGAACGTAGTTTAGGATCTAGAACTCTTTGTTTTGGGGGCCAGGATACCTCCAGATTGGAAAGGAACCGACGTGGCCACGTCTGCATAGTAACCAGGTCAGGAAAAAAGGGGTAATAAGAAGAAATGGGAGGAAGGATCAGACCTTCCATGTACCATCAACTCACCGCTGTGCAGCTTCTCGTGTTCCTTGAGGTGTTTCTTGAAGTTGAAGGATTTCCCACAGCTGGGCTCCGAGCAGGTGAAGGTCTTTTGGTGGACGTGTTGGTATTTCTTATGGTGCTGTGGTTTTGGGGAGAAAACAGGGGAAAAGAGAGAAAAAAAGGATATTCACTATTCAAGCCTATGGCTGAACTGAGCACCCAGAAACGGGATGGATGGCCCAAATCCTGATGGACCAGCATTGAGATCTGAGAGAGGATCCGGTTCTACTCCAGTTCAATGCATTGATGGGACCCAACTGCTGTGAATTTGGGGAGAAAAGAGAGGAAAAGAGTGAAAGTGGGGTTTAAAGTGACCCTATGGCTGAGTTGAAATGTGATGGATGGCCAAATCCTGATGGACCAGCATTGAGATCTGAGAGAGGATCCGGTTCTACTCCACTTCAATTCATTATGGGCTCAAAACTGCTGTGGTTTTGGGGTGAAAAGAGAGGAAAAGAGTCAAAGTGGGGATTTAAGTGACCCTATGGCTGAACTGAGCACCCGGATGGTCAAATCCTGATGGACCAGCACTGAGATCTGAGAGAGGATCCGGTTCTACTCCAGTTCAATGCATTATGGGCTCAAAAGTGCTGTGGTTTTGGGGTGAAAAGAGAGGAAAAGAGTGAAAGTGGGGATTTAAGTGACCCTATGTCTGAACTGAGCACCCATAAACATGATGGATGGCCAAATCCTGATGGACCAGCATTGAGATCTGAGAGAGGATCCGGTTCTGCTCCAGTTCAATGCATTATGGGCCCAAAAGTGCTGTGGTTTTGGGGAGAAAACAGAGGAAAAGAGTGAAAGGGGGGATTTAAGTGACCCTATGGCTGAACTGAGCACCCAGATGGTCAAATCTTAATGGACCAGCATTGAGATCTGAGAGAGGATCCGGTTCTACTCCACTTCAATGCATTATGGGCTCAAAAGTGCTGTGGTTTTGGGGTGAAAAGAGAGGAAAAGAGTCAAAGTGGGGATTTAAGTGACCCTATGGCTGAACTGAGCACCCAGATGGTCAAATCCAGATGGACCAGCATTGAGATCTGAGAGAGGATCCGGTTCTACTCCAATTCATTATGGGCTCAAAAGTGCTGTGGTTTTGGGGAGAAAAGAGAGGAAAAGAGTGAAAGTTGGGTTTAAAGTGACCCTATGGCTGAGTTGAAATGTGATGGATGGCCAAATCCTGATGGACCAGCATTGAGCTCAGAGAGAGGATCTGGTTCTACTCCACTTCAATGCATTGATGAGCCCAACAGCGCTGTGGTTTTGGGGAGAAAAGAGAGGAAAAGAGTTAAATTGGGGATTTAAGTGACCCTATGGCTGAACTGAGCACCCAGATGGTCAAATCCTGATGGACCAGCATTGAGATCTGAGAGAGGATCCAGTTCTACTCCACTTCAATGCATTGATGAGCCCAACAGCGCTGTGGTTTTGGGGTGAAAAGAGAGGAAAAGAGTGAAAGTTGGGTTTAAAGTGACCCTATGGCTGAGCTGAGCACCCAGATGGTCAAATCTTAATGGACCAGCATTGAGATCAGAGAGAGGATCCGGTTCTACTCTAGTTCAATGCATTGATGAGCCCAACAGCGCTGTGGTTTTGGGGTGAAAAGAGAGGAAAAGAGTGAAAGTTGGGTTTAAAGTGACCCTATGGCTGAGTTGAAATGTGATGGATGGCCAAATCCTGATGGACCAGCATTGAGCTCAGAGAGAGGATCCAGTTCTACTCCAGTTCAATGCATTATGGGCCAAAAGCGCTGTGGTTTTGGGGAGAAAAGAGAGGAAAAGAGTGAAAGTTGGGTTTAAAGTGACCCTATGGCTGAGTTGAAATGTGATGGATGGCCAAATCCTGATGGAACAGCATTGAGATCGGAGAGAGGATCCGGTTCTACTCCAGTTCAATTCATTATGGGCTCAAAAGTGCTGTGGTTTTGGGGAGAAAAGAGAGGAAAAGAGTGAAAGTGGGGATTTAAGTGACTCTATGGCTGAGCTGAGCATCCAGATGGTCAAATCTTAATGGACCAGCATTGAGATCTGAGAGAGGATCCGGTTCTACTCCAGTTCAATGCATTATGGGCTCAAAAGTGCTGTGGTTTTGGGGTGAAAAGAGAGGAAAAGAGTGAAAGTGGGGTTTAAAGTGAACCTATGGCTGAGTTGAAATGTGATGGATGGCCAAATCCTGATGGAACAGCATTGAGATCTGAGAGAGGATCCGGTTCTACTCCAGTTCAATTCATTATGGGCTCAAAAGTGTTGTGGTTTTGGGGTGAAAAGAGAGGAAAAGAGTGAAAGTTGGGATTTAAGTGACCCTATGGCTGAGCTGAGCACCCAGATGGCCCAATCCTGATGGACCAGCATTGAGATCTGAGAGAGGATCCGGTTCTACTCCAGTTCAATGCATTGCTGGGCCAAACAGCGCTGTGGTTTTGGGGTGAAAAGAGAGGAAAAGAGTGAAAGTGGGGTTTGAAGTGACCCTATGGCTGAACTGAGCACCCAGATGGTCAAATCTTAATGGACCAGCATTGAGATCTGAGAGAGGATCCGGTTCTACTCCAGTTCAATTCATTATGGGCTCAAAAGTGCTGTGGTTTTGGGGTGAAAAGAGAGGAAAAGAGTGAAAGTGGGGTTTAAAGTGACCCTATGGCTGAGTTGAAATGTGATGGATGGCCAAATCCTGATGGACCAGCATTGAGATCAGAGAGAGGATCCGGTTCTACTCCACTTCAATGCATTGATGAACCCAACAGCGCTGTGGATTTGGGGTGAAAAGAGAGGAAAAGAGTGAAAGTGGGGTTTAAAGTGACCCTATGGCTGAACTGAGCACCCAGATGGTCAAATCTTAATGGACCAGCATTGAGATCTGAGAGAGGATCCGGTTCTACTCCAGTTCAATGCATTCCTGGCCCCCAATAGACAAAGTGTGATGGATGGACACGCTCGACCCAACCTGATACGCATAGAAAAGTGGGTCTGGGCCCCACATATCCCACCCCAGCGATGTCCTTACATTGAGATATTGCCTGTTGGAGAAGATCTTCCCGCAGCCCTCGAAGTCGCAGAGGAGGATCTCACGTTTGGCTGCTTTCCTATAGGAGAGAATGAGATATTGGGGTGACGTTGACCCCAATGGGAAGAGAAAGCAATGGGGTTGGAACGGAGGGAGCTCCATCCCTCCAACCCCATTCCCTCCATCAATGTAAGGAAACACAAAAGGGTTTTATCCCCTACCTGATCCTTTTGGGGCCGATCTGGGCCACGTCTTCATCGCTCGGATGCATTGGATGCTTGTAGCTGCAATAGGAAAGAGGTGGTTTGGTGTTGGGTTCATCTTTGCTTTAAGCAGAGACTGGATGTGTTTGTAGGGTCCAGGTTTATCTTTGGTTCTAGGATGCGTTTATAGGGTCCAAGCTGGTTTATCTTTGGTTCTAGGATGCGTTTATAGGGTCCAGGCTGGTTTATCTTTGGTTCTAGGATGGTTTATAGGGTCCAGGCTGGTTTATCTTTGGTTCTAGGATGGGTTTATAGGGTCCAGGTTGGTTTATCTTTGGTTCTAGGATGGTTTGTAGGTTCCAGGTTGGTTTATCTTTGGTTCTAGGATGATTTGTAGGGTCCAGGCTGGTTTATCTTTGGTTCTACGATGGTTTTATAGGATCCAGCTGGTTTATCTTTGGTTCTAGGATGGGTTTATAGGGTCCAGGCTGGTTTATCTTTGGTTCTAGGATGGGTTTATAGGGTCCAGGCTGGTTTATCTTTGGTTCTAGGATGGGTTTGTAGGGTCCAGGCTGGTTTATCTTTGGTTCTAGGATGCGTTTATAGGGTCCAAGCTGGTTTATCTTTGGTTCTAGGATGATTTATAGGGTCCAGGCTGGTTTATCTTTGGTTCTAGGATGGGTTTATAGGGTCCAGGTTGGTTTATCTTTGGTTCTAGGATGCTTTTATTGGGTCCAGGCTGGTTTATCTTTGGTTCTAGGATGGGTTTATAGAGTCCAGGTTGGTTTATCTTTGGTTCTAGGATGATTTATAGGGTCCAGGCTGGTTTATCTTTGGGTCTGGGATGGGTTTATAGGGTCCAGGCTGGTTTATCTTTGGTTCTAGGATGGGTTTATAGGGTCCAGGCTGGTTTCTCTTTAGCTCTAGGATGGTTTGTAGGGTCCATGGTGGTTTGTCTTTGGTTCTAGGATGGGTTTATAGGGTCCAGGCTGGTTTATCTTTGGTTCTAGGATGGGTTTATAGGGTCCAGGCTGGTTTATCTTTGGTTCTAGGATGGGTTTATAGGGTCCAAGCTGATTTATCTTTGGTTCTAGGATGGGTTTATAGGGTCCAGGCTGGTTTATCTTTGGTTCTGGGATGGGTTTATAGGGTCCAGGCTGGTTTATCTTTGGTTCTAGGATGGGTTTATAGGGTCCAGGCTGGTTTATCTTTGGTTCTAGGATGATTTATAGGGTCCAGGCTGGTTTATCTTTGGTTCTAGGATGGGTTTATAGGGTCCAGGCTGGTTTATCTTTGGTTCTAGGATGCTTTTATAGGGTCCAGGCTGGTTTATCTTGGATTCTAGGTTCTTTCATGATATTCTATAGGGTCCGAGATGTTATAGTGCAGCCACATTCGATGTCTCCCATAGAGACCAATACAACCAACCCACCTTTCAGACCTTCCCTTTGCTGGACGATCATTTCTCCATCGCATTTAACGCAACAAACGCACCTTTCACGCAACCAAGAGCAGAATCAGATCCTTTATTACTGATTACAGACTCTTTTTAACATGGTTTATAGCACAATGAAGGTTCCATTCGCCATCATGGTGTGTTCGTTCCCCATCCACGTCGTTCTGCTGTGGGTTTTATCGGCTTTGTTGGGTTATTTCTGCCCTGCAATATGAGATGGATGAGTTAAATCCCAATTATAGAGCCAAGGAATGGAGGCTGATATGAGCAACGTGATATCTATAAGCAAATTTAGCCTTTAAAAGCCAAAGATTTGCCCCCACATCACCCTAATGGCACAGAATGGCCCCATCCCAATGGTATAAAGGGGGAATAACCCCTTTCTATTCCATTCTACTGTCAGTAAAGATCTAAATCGAACCTTTCTACCCCCAATTCCAGCGCTGTGTGACCCCCCTATCCAACAACAGACAAGGAGAGGAGGGAAGAATAAAGGATTTACCATTCATTTCCATTGGGAATTGGAGCTTTTTGGGTTGGAATCTTCTCATCTCAGCATCATTTCGGTGCCTGGAAGAGATGGGGTAGGGTAAGAGTCAATGCAATATGAGGAGCGGCCTAGAGGAGCCATGATGGATGTGGGTAACACTCACCTGTATCTTCCATCCATGGCAAACGAAGGCGAGATCCCATCAGTCCATCTCACTCCATGTAAAAACGAGTTGGTTTTTGGGAGGTATTTAATGCTTTTTTTTGGTATAAAAACCCAGAAATGGGGTGATTCTATGTGACCCGAGAAGCAAAAGCGTGGGGGCTTTTCCATTGCGCGAAGAGCAGCCCGCGTTGCGTGTGGATTCCTTCAGCTTCCCATCTTCTTCTATAGCACAAAGTGAACTTGGAACCCCCAGCGTGGTTGGGATGGAAGAAACTCAGCCCCAAAACAGCGGGTGAAGAGCATCGTGTTCCCAAATACCCTTTGGTCAATGGTTGTAGTTGGGTCCATTGGGTTCAAAGTGATGGTAGAGCGTCGTGGCGTGGATCGTGGCCATACGTGTGGATGATACAACCAAGTGGTGCCACCCCATGCATCAATAAATGTGAAGAGCAACCCCTGTGTTCCTAAATACCCTTTGGCCAATGGTTGTAGATGGCTCCGTTGGGTTCAAAGTGATGGTAGAGCATCGTGTGGATGGTACAACCAAGTGGTGCTGCCCCATCCATCAATATATGGGATCTGGGGCTGCACAGAACCTTGTCCCCCCATGCATGATAAAGAAGGATTCACCACCCGGTACCAGAGATGGTTCTGGAGGTTCTTCCTTTCTGGACTCATCCACCCCACAATTGGGAGCGCTATGATATAGGGTGAAGCACCTATAGCAGCACATGCATTGTGCTATGGGGACGCTAAGGCTGCCCCAAATCAGACCATTCTCAAGCTTCCAGCACGTGTGACATGGCATTAAACCCCAATGCCACCCCCAGGGTGTCCCAAATGCCCCCTATCCCCAGCCCCACCGTGTCCTTCCCAGCTCACCTGACTCTCCCACCCTTCTCATCTGAGTTGGAATCAATGGGGTTCTGCTCGTTCGGGGTCTGCTCCTCCTTGACGGGTTTCTTACGGCTGCTGTGGGGTTGGATTTGGCGTCGCTGCGGCTCCGAGTCGCTGGGAGGGAGAAGATGAGATGTGGGATAAAGCTGACCCCGTTTGGATGGGGTTGGATCGGGTTGGGAATGGAGGAGCCTGTTGGATATGGTTGATGACATTGGGCATCGCTGACCCCGTTGGGTATGGTTGGATGCCATGGGACATGATAGACACCATGGGACGTGGTTGACCCTGTTGACCATAGTTGGGTGCCATGGGACATGGTTGACCCTATTGGCCATGGTTGATGCCAAGGGACGTGACTGACCCCATGGGACGTGGTTGGATGCCATGGGACATGGTTGACCCTATGGGACGTGGTTGGATGCCATGGGACATGACTGACCCCATAGGACGTGGTTGACCCTATTGACCATAGTTGGGTGCCATGGGACATGGTTGACCCTATTGGCCATAGTTGGATGCCATGGGATATGATTGACCCCATGGGATGTGGTTGACCCCATTGACCATCTCTAACCCTATTGGCCATAGTTGGGTGCCATGGGCCACGATTGACCCCATGGGACGTGGTTGACCCTATTGGCCATAGTTGTATGCCATTGGTCATGGTTGACCCTATGGAACATGGTTGACCCTACTGGCCATGGCTGGATGCCATGGGATATGATTGACCCCATGGGACATGGTTGACCCTATTGGCCATGGTAAGATGCCATGGGATATGATTGACCCCATAGGACGTGGTTGACCTCATTGACCATCTCTAACCCTATTGACCATAGTTGGGTGCCATGGGACATGATTGACCCTATTGGCCATAGTTGGATGCCATGGGATGTGATTGACCCCATGGGATATGGTTGACCCTATTGGCCATGGTTAGATGCCATGGGACATGGTTGACCCTATGGGACGTGGTTGGATGCCATGGGACATTATTGACCCTACTGGCCATGGATGGATGCCATGGGACATGACTTACCCCATAGGACGTGGTTGACCCCGTTGAGCATCTCTAACCCTATTGGACATGGTTGATCTCCTGTTGTCTATGGTTGGATGCCATGGGACATGATTGACCCTATTGGCCATGGTCGGATACTGTGGGACATGACTGACCCCATGGGATGTGGTTGACCCTATTAGCCATGGTGGGATGTAGTGGGACATGGTTGATCCTATTGGCCATGGTTGGATATCATGGGACATGACTGACCACATAGGACGTGGTTGACCCCGTTGAGCATCTCTAACCCTGTTGTCCGTGGTTGGACCCCATATGGGACACGACTGACCCCATAGGACGTGGTTGACCCCATTGAGCATCTCTAACCCTATTGTCCGTTGTTGGGCCCCATATGGGACATGACTGACCCCATAGGACTTGCTTGACCCCATTGACCATCTCTAACCCTATTGGCCATGGTTGGACCCTATATGGGACGTGACTGACCCCATAGAGCATCTCTAACCCTATTGGCCATGGTTGGACCCCATACGGGACACGATTGACCCCATAGGACGTGGTTGACCCCATAGAGCATCTCTAACCCTATTGGCCATAGTTGGATCCCATATGGGACATGACTGACCCCATAGGACGTGGTTGACCCCATTGAGCATCCCTAACCCTATTGTCCGTGGTTGGGCCCCATATGGGACATGACTGACCCCATAGAGCATCTCTAACCCTATTGGCCATGGCTGGACCCCATATGGGACACGATTGACCCCATAGGACGTGGTTGACCCCATAAAGCATCTCTAACCCTATTGGACCTTGTTGGACCCCATATGGGCCACGATTGACCCCATAGGACATGGTTGACCCCATAGAGCATCTCTAACCCTATTGGACCTTGTTGGACCCCATATGGGACACGATTGACCCCATAGGACGTGGTTGACCCCATAGAGCATCTCTAACCCTATTGGCCATGGTTAGGCCCCATATGGGACATGACTGACCCCATAGAGCATCTCTAACCCTATTGGACCTTGTTGGACCCCATATGGGCCACGATTGACCCCATAGGACGTGGTTGACCCCATAGAGCATCTCTAACCCTATTGGACCTTGTTGGACCCCATATGGGACACGATTGACCCCATAGGACGTGGTTGACCCCATTGAGCATCTCTAACCCTATTGGCCATGGTTGGACCCCATATGGGCCACGATTGACCCCATAGGACGTGGTTGACCCCATAGAGCATCTCTAACCCTATTGGACCTTGTTGGACCCCATATGGGACACGATTGACCCCATAGGACGTGGTTGACCCCATAGAGCATCTCTAACCCTATTGGACCTTGTTGGACCCCATATGGGACACGATTGACTCCATAGGACGTGGTTGACCCCATTGAGCATCTCTAACCCTATTGTTCGTGGTTGGGCCCCATATGGGACATGACTGACCCCATAGGACGTGGTTGACCCCATAGAGCATCTCTAACCCTATTGGACCTTGTTGGACCCCATATGGGCCACGACCCAATGGTTCTGGATGATGGATCACCTCTTCTCACCTGTCCTGAGCCGGGTGGTAGTTCTCATCCCGCAGATCGTCGTTGTAGGTCAGATCATCTTCCTCAGCAAAGTCTTCATCTTCCTCCTCATCCTCCTCCTCCTCTTCCTCCTCTTGGGGCTCAGCATCTCGCTCTTCTTTCTCCTCCACCCCGGCCCTATAGAATCAGCTCAGAATCAGCCCTAACGACCCCATAGAGCTGATTTAATTGGGGTCGGTTCATTCGGTGCCACCGTTGTTGTATAGGGTGGCACCAGGTCAAAGCCCGATGGGCCCAAATGGGTTCAGGTGGGACTTGAGGTTCTGGAGATCCCACTTTGGGGTCGTCATTCACCTCTCGTGGTTCGGTTCTGTGGGTTCCGCCTCCATCTGCCCATGGGGAGCTGTGGGGAGATAGAGGGCAGTGAGGTCAGGGTGAGGCCCTATAGATGGTAATGGGATGGAGATGGGGGTAAATGGGTCAGAACCGGACCCGATGGTTCTTATGGGACCGGGGATATCCTCTGATCCTATACAACCCAAATACACCTCTATGGGGCAGAACTGGACCCAATGGTTCTTATGGGACCGGAGATATCCTATGATCCTATACAACGAACAGAACTGGACCCGATGGTTCTTATGGGACCGGGGATATCCTCTGATCCTATACAACCCAAATACACCTCCATGGGGCAGAACTGGACCCGATGGTTCTTATGGGACCGGAGATATCCTATGGTCCTATACAACCAACAGAACTGGACCCGATGGTTCTTATGGGACCGGAGATATCCTATGATCCTATACAACCCAAATACACCTCTATGGGGCAGAACTGGACCCAATGGTTCTTATGGGACCGGAGATATCCTATGATCCTATACAACGAACAGAACTGGACCCGATGGTTCTTATGGGACCGGGGATATCCTCTGATCCTATACAACCCAAATACACCTCTATGGGGCAGAACTGGACCCGACGGTTCCTATAGGACCGGGGATATCCTCTGATCCTATACAACGAACAGAACGGGACCCGATGGTTCTTATGGGACTGGAGATATCCTATGATCCAATCCAACCCAAATACACCTCTATGGGGCAGAACTGGACCCGATGGTTCTTATGGGACCAGGGATATCCTATGATCCATTCCAACCCAAATACACATCTATGGGGCAGAACTGGACCCGATGGTTCCTATAGGATCGGGGATATCCAATGGTCCAATCCAACCCAAATACACCTCTATGGGGCAGAACTGGACCCGATGGTTCCTATAGGACCGGAGATATCCTATGATCCAGACCAACCCAAATACACCTCCATGGGGCAGAACCAGACCCAATGATCCCTATAGGATCGGGGATATCCAATGGTCCAATCCAACCCAAATACACCTCTATGGGGCAGAACCGAACCCGATGATCCCTATAGGATCGGGGATATCCTATAATCCAATCCAACCCAAACACACCTCTATGGGGCAGAACCGGACCCAATGATCCCTATAGGACCGGGGATAGGGTCCAATCCAACCCCAACTCACCTCCATCACTGCCACCATCCGACCAATCCACATCATCCTTCACGGCGTTGTGCTCTTCCGCCATCCCCATCCTCCGTAACGACCGACGTCGTATGGGGACGGATGTGGGTCCCGAACCCCCCTGGGCCCCATCGCATCCCAATGGGGCATCGGGGGCCCCCCAAGTGAAGCGATGGCCGGCCACGCATTCCCAAACCAATGGGGCCGGGCTGCCGGGGGTCGGGGGCTTCACGTCGGGGACGAAGCCGCACTCGCGGCTGTGGCCGTGGGAGAGGGCGACCAATCGTTGTAGGGCAGCGGGGTGGAGGAGGTTGGGGTCTGTGGGGTGGGGGGGGGGGGAAATGAGGTGATTTGGGGGGTGGAAAGTGAGGAATTGGGTGAAAAGTGGGGGCGAAAGTTGTGGGTTTTGAGTGATTTTGGCACCAGAGATGGTTCACGTAGAGCCCTATTCCGCCCCATAGACCCCATCATCCCCCCATAGACCCCTATTCCGCCCCATAGACCCCATCATCCCCCCATAGACCCCTATTCCACCCCACAGACCCCATCATCCCCCATAGACCCCATTCCGCCCCACAGACTCCATCATCCCCCATAGACCCCTATTCCACCCCATACACCTCAACATCCCCCCATAGACCCCTGTTCTGCCCCATAGACCCCATCATCCCCCCATAGACCCCTATTCCACCCCATAGACCTCATCATCCCCCCACACCCCTATTCCGCCCCACAGACCCCATCATCCCCCCATAGACCCCTATTCCACCCCATAGACCCCATGACCCCCCATAGACCCCTATTCCGCCCCATAGACCCCATCATCCCCCCAAAGACCCCTATTCTGCCCCATAGACCCCATCATCCCCCCATAGACCCCTATTCCGCCCCATAGACCCCTATTACACCCCATAGACACCATCATCCCCCCAACAGACCCCTACTGAAACACACTGTCCCCAACAACCCATTGACCCCAATTACTCAATGACCCCAACAACCCAATAACCCCAATTACACATTGACCCCAATAACCCCAATTGCACACTGACCCCAATAACCCAATGACCCCAATAACCCAATGACCCCAATAACCCATCGACCCCAACCAATAACCCCAATAACCCAATAACCCCAATAACCCAATGACCCCAATAACCCAATAACCCCAATAACCCATTGACCCCAATAACCCATTGACTCCAAAAACCCATTGACCCCAATAACCCATTGACCCCAATAACCCCAATAACCCATTGACCTCAATAACCCATTGACCCCAATAACCCAATGATCCCAAAGACTCAATGGCCCCAACCAATGACCCCAATAACCCAATAACCCCAATAACCCCAATAACCCATTGACCCCAATAACCCATTGACCCCAATAACCCATTGACCCCAATAACCAATGACCCCAATAACCCAATAACCCCAATAACCCATTGACCCCAATAACCCATTGACCCCAATGACCCACTGATCCCAATAACCCAATAACCCCAATAACCCATTGACCCCAAAAACCCATTGATCCCAACCAATGACCCCAATAACCCAATAACCCCAATAACCCATTGACCCCAATAACCCAATAACCCCAATAACCCATTGATCCCAATAACCCAATGACCCCAATAACCCATTGATCCCAACCAATAACCCCAATAACCCAATGGCCCCAATAGCCCAATAACCCCAATAACCCATTGACCCCAATAACCCAATAACCCCAATAACCCATAGACCCCAATAACCCATTGACCCCAATAACCCAATAATTGGGATCATTGATTTAGGGTTGAAAAACCCCAAAAGAATATGGGAACCCCAAAAACCCCAAAAGAATATGGGGTCTCCATATAGGATTTATCTCCTACCTGCGCTCACAACGCAGCCCTGCGAGCTGTACCTACAAAGGGAAAACCCAACTCAACCCCAACCCTATAGACCCATATAGGGCTTTATTTTGGGGTTAGAAACGTGGATTTTGGGGGTTTTTTTGGGGACCTGTCCAATAGGAATTTGGCCAATTGGGAATGAAGGGAGAAGCCGAGTTGTTCCTTGAGCTGACACCATTGTTCCAAGTGACCCCCGAGTCGGATCCGGCCTTTACTGCGACGAGCGTCCAACTCACGGCGCCTGCGACGGCGGGTGATGGTGGGGGACGGGGGGACGGGGGGATCCATGGGGTCTGTGGGGTGAAATAGGGGATATGGGGTCTATGGGGTGGAATAGGGGTCTGTGGGGGGATAATGGGGTCTATGGGGTGGAATAGGGTTCTATGGGGTGGTATAGGGGTCTATGGGGTAGAACTGCGACGAGCGTCCAACTCACGGCGCCTGCGACGGCGGGTGATGGTGGGGGACGGGGGGACGGGGGGATCCATGGGGTCTGTGGGGTAGAATAGGGGATATGGGGTCTGTGGGGTGGAATAGGGGGAATATGGGGTGATGGTGGGGTCTGTGGGGCGGAATAGGGGAAATCGGGGGTGGAATAGGGGGAATAGGGGGTGGAATAGGGGTCTATGGGGTCTGTGGGGTAGAATAGGGTTCTATGGGGTGGAATAGGGGGAATCGGGGGTGGAATAGGGGGAATCGGGGGTGGAATAGGGGGTATATGGGGTGGAATAGGGGTCTATGGGGTGGTACAGGGGTCTATGGGGTAGAACTGCGACGAGCGTCCAACTCACGGCGCCTGCGACGGCGGGTGATGGTGGGGGACGGGGGGACGGGGGGATCCATGGGGTCTGTGGGGTGAAATAGGGGTCTATGGGGGGATAATGGGGTCGATGGGGGGATAATGGGGTCAATGGGGTCTATGGGGTGGAATAGGGGGAATCGGGGGTGGAATAGGGGTCTATTGGGGTACAATGGGGACGATGGGGTGGAATAAGGGTCTATGGGGTGGAATAGGGGTCTATGGGGTCTGTGGGGTAGAATAGGGGTCTATGGGAGGATGATGGGGTCTATGGGGTGGAATAGGGGCTCTGTGGGGCGAAATAGGGGTCTATGGGGTCTGAGAGGTGGAATAGGGGTCTATGGGGCAAACTAGGGGGTATATGGGATGGAATAGGGGTCTATGGGGTCTGTGGGGTGGAATAGAGGGTCTATGGGGTCTGAGAGGTGTAATAGGGGTCTGTGGGGCCGAAGAGGGGTCTATGGGGGGATAATGGGGTCGATGGGGTGGAATAGGGCGTCTATGGGGTGGAATAGGGGTCTATGGGGTGGAATAGGGGGAATAGGGGGTGGAATAGTGGTCTATGGGGTCTGAGAGGTGGAATAGGGGTCTATGGGGTGAAATAGGGGTATATGGGGGGATAATGGGGTCTATGGGGTGGAATAGGGGGTGTGTGGGGTGGAATAGGGGTCTATGGGGAGATGATGGGGTCTATGGGGTGGAATAGGGGGTCTATGGGGGGATAGGGGTCGATAGGGGTCAATAGGGGAATAGGGGTCTATGGGGTAGAACTGCGACGAGCGTCCAACTCGCGGCGCCTGCGACGGCGGGTGATGGTGGGGGACGGGGGGACGGGGGGATCCATGGGGTCTGTGGGGTGGAATAGGGGGTATATGGGGTGATGGTGGGGTCTGTGGGGCGGAATAGGGGGAACAGGGGGTGGAATAGGGGTCTATGGGGGGATAATGGGGTCGATGGGGGGATAATGGGGTCGATGGGGTCTGTGGGGTGGAATAGGGGTCTATGGGGGGATAATGGGGTCTATGGGGTAGAACTGCGACGAGCGTCCAACTCGCGGCGCCTCCGACGGCGGGTGATGGTGGGGGACGGGGGGACGGGGGGATCCATGGGGTCTGTGGGGCAGAATAGGGGATATGGGGTCTATGGGGTGGATAATGGGGTCTATGGGGTGGAATAAGGGTCCATGGGGGGCTAACGGCGTCGATGGGGTGGAATAGGGGTCTATGGGGTCTGTGGGGTAGAATAGGGGTCTATGGGGGGATGATGGGGTCTATGGGGCAAAATAGGGGGTTTGGGGGGTGGAATAGGGGTCTATGGGGTCTGTGGGGTAGAATAGGGGGAAACGGGGGTGGAATAGGGGTCTATGGGGCGAAATAGGGGGAATCGGGTGGAATAGGGGGTATATGGGGTCTGTGGGGTAGAATAGGGGTTTATGGGGGGATGATGGGGTCTGTGGGGTGGAATAGGGGTCTATGGGGTGAAATAGGGGGTCTATGGGGTGGAATAAGGGTCTATGGGTGGGTGATGGGGTCTGTGGGGTGGAATAGGGGTCTATGGGGTGGAATAGGGGGTATATGGGGTGGAATAGGGGTCTATGGGGGGACAAGGGGGACGATGGGGTGGAATAGGGGTCTATGGGGTGATGATGGGGTCTATGGGGTGGAATAGGGGGAACAGGGGGTGGAATAGGGGTCTATGGGGGGATAATGGGGTCTATGGGGTAGAACTGCAACGCGCGTCCAACTCGCAGCGCCTCCGACGGCGGGTGATGGTGGGGGACGGGGGGACGGGGGGATCCATGGGGTCTGTGGGGCGGAATAGGGGGTATATGGGGTCTGAGAGGTGGAATAGGGGTTTATGGGGTGATGGTGGGGTCTATGGGGTGGATAATGGGGTCTATGGGGTGGAATAAGGGTCCATGGGGGGCTAACGGCATCGATGGGGTGGAATAGGGGTCTATGGGATCTGTGGGGTGAAATAGGGGGAATCGGGGGTGGAATAGGGGTCTATGGGGTCTGTGGGGTGGAATAGGGGGAATGGGGGGTGGAATAGGGGTCTATGGGGTGGAATAACGGGGGTGGGGGGATGATGGGGTCTATGGGGTGGAATAGGGGGTCTATGGGGTAGAACAGGGGGTCTATGGGGGGGTGATGGGGTCTATGGGGCAAAATAGGGGGAATCAGGGGTGGAATAGGGGTATATGGGATGGAATAAGGGTCTATGGGGGGATAATGGGGTCTGTGGGGTGGAATAGGGGTCTATGGGGTAGAATAGGGTGTCTATGGGGCGAAATAGGGGGTCTGTGGGGTGGAATAGGGGTCTATGGGGGGATTATGGGGTCTGTGGGGCAGGATAGGGGTCTATGGGGGGATTATGGGGTCTGTGGGGCAGGATAGGGGTCTATGGGGTGATGGGGTCTATGGGATGGAATAGGGGTCCTACCCCTCCCAAGCCCCGCCCCTTTTTCTAAGCCCCGCCCCCTCTGTCTATAGCCCCACCCCCTTTTCTAAGCCCCTCCCCTCTGTCTATAGCCCCGCCCCCTCACCCAATCAGATCCCATTATCCTTCTTTAGCCCCGCCCCTTTCTCTAAGCCCCGCCCCCTCCCCATAGGGCCCCATTTTATTTCCCTACTAATCCCCGCCCCTTTCTCTAAGCCCCGCCCCCTTTCTATATCCCCGCCCCTTCACCCAATCAGATCACATTATCCTTCCTTAGCCCCGCCCCTTTACATAAGCCACGCCCCTCCTCCATAGAGCCCCATTCACACAAGCCCCGCCCCTTTACATAAGCCACGCCCATTTCTTTAAGCCCCGCCCCCTCCCCATAGAGCCCCATTCTATTCCCTAAGCCCCGCCCCTTCTCCACTGAGCGCCCAATCACATCGCCGCACCCCTCTTTAGCCCCGCCCCTTTCCTTTAGCCCCGCCCACTCTCTAAGCCCCGCCCCCTTCCCCCCTTTACCCCCCCCTTCTCTTAAAGGGGCCACGTCATCGCGGTGGGTCCCACCGGGCCCATCCCCTCTCCTCGCTCCCCCCCCCCGCCCCACACTCCGCCCCACATTCTGCCCCACATCCACCCACCTCGTTCACCGCGATCCGCCGCTCGGTTCCGCCGGTGGGACCCCACCGAGAGCCGTGCCCCCTTTAAGAGCCGAAGGAAACGGCGCCGGCGGGGCTGAGGGGGAAGGCCGCAACATGGCGGAAATCCCGCCTACTACTTCCGGGAACGCGGGCTTACGTATTGCGTCACTTCCGCTCCAGCGCGCGGGGGGTGATGGGAAATGTAGTTTAATTTTATACGAGGTTGTTTTTGAGGGAAAATAAGGCAAAATCGGGCAAATTTGGGGTACAATGAGCCATATTGGGGTACAACGGGCCATACTGGGGGGCCATGATGACCTCACAGTGCCCCATTGCTGACAAACCCCCCCCAATGTTGGACCTTCCCCCTCCCCCCCCCCAATATTGGACCCCTCCCCCCCCCCAACTCAATGTTGGACCCCCCCCTTCCCCTCCCCCCCCCCCCAATATTGGACCCCCCCCCTCAATGATAGAACCCCCCCCACCCCCAATTCCCCTCCCCCCCCCAATGAAGACCCCCCCCCCCCTTCACCTCCCCCCCCCCCATTGTTGGACCCCTCCCCTTCCCCTCCCCCCCAACTCAATGTTGGACCCCCCCCTCTTTTACCTCACCCCCCCACCCCCCAATGTTGGACCTCCCCATTCCCCCCCCCCCCATGTTAAACACCCCCCCTCCCCCCCACAATGAAGACCCCCCCTTCCCCCCCACCCCCAGTATTGGACCCCCCCCCTCCCACCCCCATGTTGGACCCCCCCCCAGTTCCCCCCCCCCCCAACTCAATGTTGGACCCCCCCATTACCAGCCCCCCCACCCCCAATGTTGGACCACCCCCCCCCCCATGTTAGACACCCCTCCCCCAATGTTGGACCCCCCCCTTCCCCTCCCCCCCTCAATGATAGACCCCCCCCAGTTCCCCTCCCCCCCACCCCAGTGTTGGACCCCTCCCCTTCCCCTCCCCCCCCATTGCCAGCCCCCCCAACCCCATTGTTGGACCCCCCCTTTCCCCCCCCCATCCTCAATATTGGACCCCTCCCTTCCCCCCCCCCCTCAATGATAGACCCCCCCCCAGTTCCCCTCCCCCCCACCCATTGTTGGACCCCCCCACCCCCAATGTTCGACCCCCCCCTCTCCCACCCCCATCCTCAATGATAGACCCCCCCCACACACAGTTCCCCTCCCCCCCCCATTGTTGGACCCCCCTCTTTCCCCCCCATCCTCAATATTGGACCCCCCCCTTCTCCTCCCCCCCTACACTCAATGATGGACCCCCACCCTCCACCCCTTCCCCCCCCCCATGTTGGACCCCCCCCCATTTCACTTCCCCCCCCAGCCCCCATGTTGGACCCCCCCCCCCATTGTTGGACCACCCCCTACACTCAATGATGGACCCCCCCCTCCCCACCTCCCCTCCCCCCACCCCCAAAGTTGGATATCCCATCCCCACCCCATATTGTTGGACCCCCCCCCTTCCCCTCCCCCCCTCATACCCCAATGTTGGACCCCCACCCCTTTCTAAGTGCCCCCCCCTTACTGACTACCCCCCCCTTCTAAGTGCCACCCCCCCCACTTCTAGCTGCTCCCCCCTTCTAAGTGCCCCCCCCATTTCTAAACGCCCCCCCCTTTCTAAGAACCCCCCCTTTTATGGCTGCCCCCCCTCCTAAGTGCCCCCCCCATTTCAGAGCACCCCTCCCTTTTTAAGTGCCCCCCCCCCCCCATTTCTGTCTGCCCCTCCCCTTCTTAAAAGCCCCCCCCCCCTTTCTAAGTGCCCCTCCCCCCCCATTCTAAGTGCTACCCCCTCCCCCTTTCTAACTTCCCCCCCCCACAAGTGCCCCCCATTTTGGAGTGACCCCCCCCATTATAAGCCCCCCCCCCCCATTACTGACTGCCCCCCCCTTATAAGTGCCCCCCCAATTCTGAATGACCCCCCCCCATTTCTAACTGCCCCCCCCATTACTGACTACCACCCCCATTATGAGTGCCCCCCCTCCATTACTGACTGCCCCCCCCTTATAAGCCCCCCACCCCATTACTAATAGCCCCCCCTTATAAGCTCCCCCCTCCCCCATTACTAACTGCCCCCCCCTTATAAGACCCCCCCCCCATTTCTATCTGCCTCCCCTTATAAGCCCCCCACCCCATTACTGAGTGCCCCCCCCTATAAGTGCCCCCCCCATTTCGGAATGACCCCACCCCCATTATAAGTCCCCCTCCCCAATTATTATTGCCTGCCCCCCCCATATAAGCCCCCTCCCCCCATTACTGACTGCCCCCCCCTCATAAGACCCCCCCCCATTTCTAACTGCCCCCCCTTATAACCCCCCCATTACTAACTGCCCCCCCATAAGCCCCCCCCATATCTAACTACCCCCCTTATAAGCCCCCCCGTTACTGAGTGCCCCCCCCCTTATAAGCTCCCCCCATAAGCCCCCCCCTCCCCCATTACTAACTGCCCCCCCCCTTCTGAGTGACCCCCCCCCCCTTTCTAACTGCCCCCCATTTCTGAGTGACCTCCCCCCATTATAAGTCCCCCCCCATCATAAGCCCCCCCCCAATTATTATTGCCTGCCCCCCCCATATAAGCCCCCCCCCCATTAATAACTGCCCCCCCCATTAATATCTGCCCCCCCCCATTAATAACTGCCCCCCCCATTAATATCTGCCCTCCCCATTAATAACTGCCCCCCCCATTAATAACTGCCCCCCCCCCCGTATTACCCCCCATCGCCGATAGGGGGCGCTGCACTCACCCGTCTCAATGGTGGCTTATGGGGGGGGGTCCTTCCCATAGAGCTCCATTTGAACCCAAATCGGGCTCAAAACGAAGCGAAAAGCCTCAAAACCTGCTCGGAAACGCCTCTAAAATGTTTTTTTATTATTATGATGGGGATTTTGGTGATTATTGTAGGGATTTTGGTGATTATTATTGATAAAAATTGGGTTTTTTTTTTTATAGGGACGCTGCGCCTTTAAGAGATTCAACCGGAAGCGCCGCCATGTTGCCTTCCGGGGCATCCTTCCCTCCCCATGTGGGAGCCGCCATTTTTTCCTCCTCCACGTGACTCCCGCAGCCAATCGGGGGGGAAGGGGGATACCGGAAGTGACGCTACTTCCGGTTGGCGTGGGCCGTGCCCACTACGCACTCATTGACCTGGGGGGGGGGGGGTGGGGGGGGGTCGTTAATTGGGGGGGGGGGTCTCAAGTGCTGCCCCATAAGCCCCATATATGACCCATATATGACACATAACCCCCCCATAGACAAACATAGACCCCCCAAAGCCCCCCTAGGACCCTCAACCCCCCCCCAAAATACAGCAGGACCCCCCCAAGACCCCCTAAAGACCCCCCCCATAGGACCCCCTTAAGACACCCCCCCATCCCACTTAGGACCCCATAAAGACCCCCCCCCATAGGGCCCCCTTAAGACCCCCCCCATCCCCCTTAAGACCCCCCCCCCATCCCACTTAGAACCCCATAAAGACCCCCCCCCCCCCCCCCATATCCAATTTAAGACCCCCTAAAGGCCCCCCCCAAACCCCTTAGGACCCCCTAATGACCCCCCCCCCATCCCCCTTAGGACCCCCTAAAGACCCCCCCCCCCCATATCCCACTTAGGACCCCTTAAAGACCCCTCCTCCATCCCCCTTAAGACCCCCCCCCAACCCCTTAAGAGCCCCTAAAGACCCCCCCCCCCATATCCCACTTAGGACCCCTTAAAGACCCCCACCCCATAACCCCCTTAAGACCCCCCCCCATCCCCTTTAGGACCCCCTAAAGACCCCCCCCCATATCCCACTTAGGACCCCTTAAAGACCCCCACCCCATAACCCCCTTAAGACCCCCCCCCCATCCCCTTTAGGACCCCCTAAAGACCCCCCCCCATAGGGCCCCCTAAAGACCCCCCCCATCCCCCTTAAGACCCCCCCCATCCCCTTAAGACCCCCCCATCCCCTTTAGGACCCCGTAAAGACCCCCCCCCATCCCCCTTAAGACCCCCCCCCCATCCCACTTAGGACCCCCTAAAGACCCCCCCCCATATCCCACTTAGGACCCCTTAAAGACCCCTCCTCCATCCCCCTTAAGACCCCCCCCCAACCCCTTAAGACCCCCTAATGACCCCCCCCCCCCATCCCACTCAATCCCCCCCCCCATCCCACTCAAGACCCCCCCATCCCCCTTAGGACCCCCTAAAGACCCCCCCCCATATCCCACTTAGGACCCCTTAAAGACCCCCACCCCATAACCCCCTTAAGACCCCCCCCCATCCCCTTTAGGACCCCCTAAAGACCCCCCCCATCCCCCTTAAGACCCCCCCCCATATCCCACTTAGGACCCCTTAAAGACCCCTCCCCATCTCCCTTAGGACCCCCTAAAGACTCCCCCCCCCCATAGGACCCCTTAAAGACCCCCCCCATCCCCCTTAAGACCCCACCCCGATCCTACTTAGGACCCCCTAAAGACCCCCCCCCATCCCCCTTAGGACCCCCTAAAGACCCCCCCCAACCCCCTTAAGACACCCCCCATCCCCCTTAGGACCCCCTCAAGACCCCCCCCCAACCCCTTTAGGACCCCCCTATCCCCCTCAAGACCCCCCCCCATCAACCTTAGGACCCCCATAACCCCCCCATGATCTCCCCCAACCCCTTCAGGACCCCCCCCCCCCCCTTTCAGGACCCCTTTATCCCCCCCAAGACCCCCCCATCCCCCTCAAGACCCCCCCCATCCCCCTCAAGACCCCTTTATCCCCCCCCCATAGACCCCCCCCAACCCCCTCAAGACCCCCCAAACCCCACCCCATCCCCCTCAGGACCCCCTTTATCCCCCTCAAGACCCCCCCCAACCCCTTTAAGACCCCCCCCAACCCCTTTAGGACCCCCCCAACCCCCTCAAGACCCCCCCCCATCAACCTTAGGACCCCCATAACCCCCCCATGATCTCCCCCAATCCCTTCAGGAACCCCCCCCTCCCCTTTCAGGACCCCTTTATCCCCTTTCAGGACCCCCCCAACCCCCTCAAGACCCCCCCCATCTCCCTCATGAACCTCCCCCCCTTCTCCCCTCCATCCCCCTCATGGACCCCCCCCATCCCCCTCAAAACCCCTTTATCCCCCCCCATAGACCCCCACCAACCCCCTCAAGACCCCCTTTATCCCCCTCAAGACCCCCCCCAACCCCTTTAAGACCCCCCCCAACCCTCTCAAGCCCCCCCCCCATCAACCTTAGGACCCCCATAACCCCACCATGATCCCCCCCAACCCCTTCAGGACCCCTTTATCCCCCTCAAGACCCCCCACATCCCCTTCAAGACCCCTTTATCCCTCCCCATAGACCCCTACCAACCCCCTCAAGACCCCCCAACCCCCCCCCATCCCCCTCAGGACCCACTTTATCCCCCTCAAGACCCCCCCCATCCCATTCAGGACCCCCAGAACCCCCTGCAACCCCTTTAAGACCCCCCCCCAACCCCTTTAGGACCCCCCCAACCCCCTCAAGACCCCCCCCCATCAACCTTAGGACCCCCATAACCCCCCCATGATCTCCCCCAACCCCTTCAGGACCCCCCCCCCCCCCTTTCAAGACCCCTTTATCCCCCCCAAGACCTCCCCATCCCCTCAAGACCCCCCCCCCAACCCCCTCAAGACCCCCCCCATCTCCCCCCATGGATCCCCCCCAAACCTCTCAGGACCCCTTTATCCCCCTCAAGACCCCCCCCAACCCCCTCAGGACCCCCATAACCCCCTCAAGACCCCCCCCATCTCACTCAGGACCCCTTTATCCCCCTCAAGACCCCCCCCAACCCCTTTAAGACCCCCCCCAACCCCTTTAGGACCCCCCTATCCCCCTCAAGACCCCCCCCCCCCATCAACCTTAGGACCCCCATAACCCCACCATGATCCCCCCCAACCCCTTCAGGACCCCTTTATCCCCCTCAAGACCCCCACAATCCCATCAGGACCCCCCCCATCCCCCTCAAGACCCCTTTATACCCCCCACCATAGACCCCCACCAACCCCCTCAAGACCCCCCAAACCCCCCCCCATCCCCCTCAGGACCCCCTTTATCCCCCCCAAGACCCCCCCCCAACCCCTTCAAGACCCCCCCAATCCCATCAGGACCCCCCCCATCCCCCTCAAAACCCCTTTATCCCCCCCCATAGACCCCCACCAACCCCCTCAAGACCCCCTTTATCCCCCTCAAGACCCCCCCCCCCCAACCCCTTTAGGACCCCCCCCCAACCCCTTTAGGACCCCCCTATCCCCCTCAAGACCCCCCCCATCAACCTTAGGACACCCATAACCCCCCCATGATCCCCCCCAACCCCTTCAGGACCCCCCCCCCCTTTCAAGACCCCTTTATCCCCCCCATGACCCCCCCAGCCCCCTCAAGACCCCCCCCATCCCCCTCAAGACCCCTTTATACCCCCCCCCATGGACCCCCCCCAACCCCCTCAAGACCCCCCAAACCCCCCCCCATCCCCCTCAGGACCCACTTTATCCCCCTCAGGACCCCCTCCAACCCCCCCCAATGCCCCCCCCCATCCCCCTCAGGACCCCTTTATCCCCCTCAAGACCCCCCCCCAACCCCTTTAGGACCCCCCTATCCCCCTCAAGACCCCCCCCATCAACCTTAGGACCCCCATAACCCCCCCATGATCCCCCCCAACCCCTTCAGGCCCCCCCCCCTCCCATCTTCCTCATGGACCCCTCCCCCCACACCCCTCATCGACCTCAGGACCCCCCCCAACCCTCTCAGGACCCCTTTATCCCCCATTCAGGACCCCTTTATCCCCCCCCATAGACCCCCACCAACCCCCTCAAGACCCCCCAAACCCCCCCCCATCCCCCTCTGGACCCACTTTATCCCCCTCAAGACCCCCCCCCCATCCCCTTCAAGACCCCCCCAATCCCCCTCAGGACCCCCATAACCCCCTCAAGACCCCCTATCCCCCCCCCAATAAACCCCCCATCCCCTTCAAGACCCCCCCAAGACCCTCAGGACTCCCCCTCAAGACACCCTATCCCCTCCCATCCCCCTCAGGACCCCCATAACCCCCTCAAGACCCTCTATTCCCCCCCCCCAATAAACCCCCCATCCCCTTCAAGACCCCCCCAAGTCCCTCAGGACCCCCTTTATCCCCCTCAGGACCCCCTCCAACCCCCCCCCAATGCCCCCCCCCATCCCCCTCAGGACCCCTTTATCCCCCTCAAGACCCCCCCCCAACCCCTTTAAGACCCCCCCCAACCCCTTTAGGACCCCCCCAACCCCCTCAAGACCCCCCCCCATCAACCTTAGGACCCCCATAACCCCCCCATAATCCCCCCCAACCCCTTCAGCCCCCCCCCCTCCCCTTTCAAGACCCCTTTATCCCCCCCAAGACCTCCCCATCCCCTCAAGACCCCCCCCCCAACCCCCTCAAGACCCCCCCCATCTCCCCCCATGGATCCCCCCCAAACCCCTCAGGACCCCCATAACCCCCTCAAGACCCCCCCCCATCTCACTCAGGACCCCTTTATCCCCCTCAAGACCCCTTTATACCCCCCCCCATGGACCCCCACCAACCCCCTCAAGACCCCCCAAACCCCCCCCATCCCCCTCAGGACCCACTTTATCCCCCTCAAGACCCCCCCCCATCCCCTTCAAGACCCTCCCAATCCCCCTCAGGACCCCCATAACCCCCTCAAGACCCCCTATCCCCCCCCCAATAAACCCCCCATCCCCTTCAAGACCCCCCCAAGTCCCTCAGGACCCCCTTTATCCCCCTCAGGACCCCCTCCAACCCCCCCCCATCCCCCTCAAGACCCCCCCAATCCCCCTCAGGACCCCCATAACCCCCTCAAGACCCCCTATCCCCCCCACAATAAACCCCCCATCCCCTTCAAGACCCCCTAAGTCCCTCAAGACCCCCTTTATCCCCCTCAAGACCCCCCCCAACCCCTTTAAGACCCCCCCCAACCCCTTTAGGACCCCCCTATCCCCCTCAAGACCCCCCCCCATCAACCTTAGGACCCCCATAACCCCCCCATGATCTCCCCCAACCCCTTCAGGACCCCCCCCCCCCCCTTTCAAGACCCCTTTATCCCCCCCAAGACCTCCCCCTCCCCTCAAGACCCCCCCCCTCAACCTTCTCAAGACCCCCCCCATCTCCCCCCATGGATCCCCCCCAAACCCCTCAGGACCCCTTTATCCCCCTCAAGACCCCCCCAACCCCCTCAGGACCCCCCCCATCCCCCCCATACACCCCTTTATCCCCCCCCCATAGACCCCCACCAACCCCCTCAAGACCCCCCAAACCCCCCCCCATCCCCCTCAGGACTCCCTTTATCCCCCTCAAGACCCCCCCAACCCCTTTAAGACCCCCCCCCAACCCCTTTAGGACCCCCCAACCCCCTCAAGACCCCCCCCCATCAACCTTAGGACCCCCCCCATCCCCCTCAAGACCCCTTTATCCCCCCCCATAGACCCCCACCAACCCCCTCAAGACCCCCTTTATCCCCCTCAAGACCCCCCCAACCCCTTTAAGACCCCCCCCAACCCCTTTAGGACCCCCCTATCCCCCTCAAGACCCCCCCCCCATCAACCTTAGGACCCCCATAACCCCCCCATGATCCCCCCCAACCCCTTCAGGCTCCCCCCCCTCCCCTTTCAAGACCCCTTTATCCCCCCCAAGACCTCCCCATCCCCTCAAGACCCCCCCCCCAACCCCCTCAAGACCCCCCCCATCTCCCCCCATGGATCCCCCCAAACCTCTCAGGACCCCTTTATCCCCATCAAGACCCCCCCAACCCCCTCAGGACCCCCATAACCCCCTCAAGACCCCCCCCAACCCCCTCAGGACCCCCCCCATCTCCCCCATGGATCCCCCCCAAACCCCTCAGGACCCCCATAACCCCCTCAAGACCCCCCCAACCCCCTCAGGACCCCCATAACCCCTCAAGACCCCCCCCATCTCACTCAGGACCCCTTTATCCCCCTCAAGACCCCCCCCAACCCCTTTAAGACCCCCCCCAACCCCTTTAGGACCCCCCTATCCCCCTCAAGACCACCCCCATCAACCTTAGGACCCCCATAACCCCACCATGATCCCCCCCATCCCCCTCAGGACCCACTTTATCCCCCTCAAGACCCCCCCCCATCCCCTTCAAGACCCCCCCAATCCCCCTCAGGACCCCCATAACCCCCTCAAGACCCCCTATCCCCCCCCAATAAACCCCCCATCCCCTTCAAGACCCCCCCAAGTCCCTCAGGACCCCCTTTATCCCCCTCAGGACCCCCTCCAACCCCCTCCAATGCCCCCCCCCCCCCATCCCCCTCAGGACCCCTTTATCCCCCTCAAGACCTCCCCCCAACCCCTTTAAGACCCCCCCAACCCCTTTAGGACCCCCCCAACCCCCTCAAGACCCCCCCCCATCAACCTTAGGACCCCCATAACCCCCCCATGATCCCCCCCAACCCCTTCAGGACCCCCCCCCATCCCCCTCAGGACCCCTTTATCCCCCTCAAGACCCCCCCCCATCCCCTTCAAGACCCCCCCAACCCCCTCAAGACCCCCCCCCATCAACCTTAGGACTCCCATAACCCCCCATGATCTCCCCCAACCCCTTCAGGACCCCTTTATCCCCCTCAAGACCCCCACAATCCCATCAGGACCCCCCCCATCCCCCTCAAGACCCCTTTATCGCCCCCCCATAGACCCCCCCCAACCCCCTCAAGACCCCCCAAACCCCCCCCCATCCCCCTCAGGACCCACTTTATCCCCCTCAAGACCCCCCCCCATCCCCTTCAAGACCCCCCCAATCCCCCTCAGGACCCCCATAACCCCCTCAGGACCCCCAATAAACCCCCCCAATAAACCCCCCATCCCCTTCAAGACCCCCCCAAGTCCCTCAGGACCCCCTTTATCCCCCTCAAGACCCCCCCCAACCCCTTTAAGACCCCCCCCAACCCCTTTAGGACCCCCCCAACCCCCTCAAGACCCCCCCCATCAACCTTAGGACCCCCATAACCCCCCCATGATCTCCCCCAACCCCTTCAGGCCCCCCCCCCCTCCCCTTTCAAGACCCCTTTATCCCCCCCAAGACCTCCCCAGCCCCCTCAAGACCCCCCCCATCCCCCTCAAGACCCCTTTATCCCCCCCCATAGACCCCCACCAACCCCCTCAAGACCCCCCAACCCCCCCCCCATCCCCCTCAGGACCCACTTTATCCCCCTCAAGACCCCCCCATCCCCCTCAGGACCCCCCCATCTCCCCCCCATCCCCCTCATGGACCCCCCCTAACCCCCTCAGGACCCCCATAACCCCCTCAAGACCCCCCCCATCCCCCTCAGGACCCCTTTATCCTCCTCAGGACACCCCCCCCATCCCCTTCAAGACCCCCCCAAGACCCTCAGGACCCCCCCTCAAGACACCCTATCCCCTCCCATCCCCCTCAGGACCCACATAACCCCCTCAGGACCCCCAATAAACCCCCCCAATAAACCCCCCCAATAAACCCCCCATCCCCTTCAAGACCCCCCCAAGTCCCTCAGGACCCCCTTTATCCCCCTCAAGACCCCCCCCAATCCCTTTAGGACCCCCCCCAGCCCCCCCACGACCCCCCCCCAGCCCCCCAACCTTGCTGGCGAAGCGCAGTGAGTTGAGGGACTCGGAGAAGTTCTCCTCCAGGGGGGAGATATTAACGAACATCAGCCTAATTAATAGGGGGGGGGGGGCACAATGAATGGGGGGGTATAGAATAAAGGGGGGGGGGGTTATTAATACAGGGTATGGGGGGCACAGATGGAGACCCCCCCCCTAATATTGAGGGGGGGGGGGAGCACAATGAATGGGGGGGTATAGAATAAATGGGGGGGGGGGGGCACAATGAATGGGGGGGGTATAGAATAAAGGGGGGGGGCACAATGAATGGGGGGGGGCATGGAATAAAGGAGGGGGGGGCACAATGAATGGGGGGGGTATAGAATAAAGGGGGGGGGGCACAATGAATGGGGGGGTATAGAATAAAGGGGGGGGGTTATTAATACAGGGTATGGGGGGCACAGATGGAGACCCCCCCCTAATATTGAGGTGGGGGGGGCACAATGAATGGGGGGGTATAGAATAAAGGGGGGGGGGCACAATGAATGGGGGGGGTATAGAATAAAGGGGGGGGCACAATGAATGGGGGCGGGCCATAGAATAAAGGGGGGGGGGTTATTAATACAGGGTATGGGGGGCACAGATGGAGACCCCCCCCTAATATTGAGGGGGGGGGGGGGGAACAATGAATGGGGGGGGTATAGAATAAAGGGGGGGGGGGCACAATGAATGGGGGGGGTATAGAATAAAGGGGGGGGGCACAATGAATGGGGGGGGGCCATAGAATAAAGGGGGGGGTTATTAATACAGGGTATGGGGGGCACATATGGAGACCCCCCCCCCAATTTAACTCACATCTTAGCATTGCCCCCAAGGGAGTTCTGCAGCAGGTAGGTCAGCTTGCTGTTCCTATAGGGGATATGGGATTCCTATATAGGGTGGGGGGGGATATAGAGGCACGTTAAAGTGATATAGATTGAATTGAGGGGGGGGTTTATAGGGTTGAGACCCCCCCCCAATTTACCTTCTTGGCCAGGGCCATGATGACCAGCCCTAATGTGGAAAGGCTGGTGTTGATGGATTGGGTTTCCCGGAGCCTTTGGCCTTGGGATTGGGATTTATCCAGGCGTTCGCTGCCAGCCAGGTCAACCAGGCTGAGGATGGCTGGGGGGACATGGGGACAGCCCACCCATAGGGGTCAATGGGGAGACCACCCCCCATAGGGGTCAATGGGGAGACCACCCCCATAGGAATCAATAGGGAGACCCTCCCCCCATAGGAATCAATAGGGAGACCCCCCCCCATAGGGATCAATGGGGAGACCACCCCCCATAGGGATCAATAGGGAGACCCTCCCCCATAGGAATGAATGGGGGTCAATAGGAAACCCCATAGGGGAGACCCCGCCATAGGAATCAATGGGGAACCCCATAGGGAAGACCCTCCCCCATAGGAATCAATAGGGAGACCCACCCCCCATAGGAATCAATAGGGAGACCCCACCCCCATAGGAATCAATAGGGAGACCCCACCCCATAGGAATCAATAGGGAGACCCCCACCCCCAAAGGAAACAATAGGGAGACCCCACCCCATAGGAATCAATAGGGAGACCCCCACCCCCATAGGGATCAATGGGGGTCAATGGGGAACCCCATAGGGAAGACACCCCCCTATAGGAATCAATAGGGAGAGCCCACCCCATAGGAATCAATGGGGAGACCCCCCCATAGGAATCCATAGGGAGACACCCCCATAGGAATCCATAGGGAGACCCCCCCCCCCATAGGAATCAATGGGGGTCAATGGGAAACCCCATAGGGAAGACCCCCCCCCCATAGGAATCAATAGGGAGACCCCCACCCCATAGGAAACAATAGGGAGACCCCCCCCATAGGAATCAATGGGTGTCAATGGGGAACCCCATAGGAAGACCCCCTCCCCCATAGGAATCAATAGGGAGAGCCCACCCCATAGGAGTCAATGGAGGTCAATGAGAAACCCCATAGGGTAGACCCCCCCCCCCATAGGAATGAATGGGGGTCAATGAGAAACCCCATAGGGAAGACCCCCCCCCCCATAGGAATGAATGGGGGTCAATGGGGAACCCCATAGGGAAGACCCTTCCCCATAGGAATCAATAGGGAGACCCCCACCCCCATAGGGATCAATGGGGAACCCCATAGGGAAGACCCTCCCCCATAGGAATCAATAGGGAGACCCCCCACCCCCATAGGGATCAATGGGGAACCCCATAGGGAAGACCCTCCCCCATAGGAATCAATAGGGAGACCCCCACCCCCATAGGAATCAATGGGGTCAATGGGAAACCCCATAGGGAAGACCACCCCCCATAGGAATCAATAGAGAGACCCCCCCCCATAGGAATCAATAGGGAAGACCCCCCCCCATAGGAATCAATAGGAAGACCCCCACCCATAGGAATCAATAGGAGACCACCCCCCATAGGAATCAATAGGGAGACCCCCCCCGCCATAGGGGTCAATGGGGAGACCCCCCCCCCCATAGGAATCATTGGGGGTCAATGGGGAACCCCATAGGGAAGACCCCCCCCCTATAGGAATCAATGGGGGTCAATGGGGAACCCCATTGGGAGACCCCCCCGCCCCAATAGGAATCAATGGGGATCAATGGGAAACCCCATAGGGAAGACCCCCCCCCCATAGGAATCAATAGGGAGACCCTCCCCATAGGAATCAATGGGAAGACCCCCCCCCCAATAGGAATCAATAGGGGTCAATGGGGAACCCCATATGGAAGACCCTCCCCCATAGGAATCAATAGGAGACCACCCCCCATAGGAATCAATAGGGAGACCCCCCCCCCCATAGGAGTCAATGGGGAGACCCCCCCCCCCCATAGGAATGAATGGGGGTCAATGGGGAACCCCATAGGGAAGAACCCCCTCCCATAGGAATCTATGGGGGTCAATGGGGAACCCCATAGGAAGACCCCCCCACCCCATAGGAATCAATAGGGAGACCCCCACCCCCATAGGAATCAATGGAGGTCAATGAGAAACCCCATAGGGTAGACCCCCCCCCCCCATAGGAATGAATGGGGGTCAATGGGGAACCCCATATGGAAGACCCCCCCCCATAGGAATCAATAGGGAGACCCTCCCCATAGGAATCAATAGGGAGACCCCCCCCCAATAGGAATCAATAGGGAGACCCCACCCCATAGGGATCAATAGGGAGACCCCCCCCCATAGGAATCAATAGGGAGACCCCCCATCCCCCATAGGAATCAATAGGGAGACCCCGCCCCCATAGGAATCAATAGGGAGAGCCCACCCCATAGGAGTCAATGGGGAGACCCCACCCCCATAGGAATCAATAGGGAGACCTCCCCCCATAGGGATCAATAGGGAGACCCCCTCCCCATAGGGATCAATAGGGAGAGCCCCCCCCATAGGGATTAATGGGGAGACCACCCCCATAGGAATCAATAGGGAGACCCCCCACCCCCATAGGAATCAATAGGGAGACCCCCACCCCATAGGAATCAATAGGGAGACCCCCCACCCCCATAGGAATCAATGGGGGTCAATGGGGAACCCCATAGGGAAGACCCTCCCCCATAGGAATCAATAGGGAGACCCCCACCCCATAGGAAACAATAGGGAGACCCCACCCCATAGGAATCAATAGGGAGACCCCACCCCATAGGAATCAATAGGGAGACCCCCCAATAGGAATCAATAGGGAGACCTCCCCCATAGGAATCAATGGAGGTCAATGAGAAACCCCATAGGGTAGATCCCCCCCCCATAGGAATGAATGGGGGTCAATGGGGAACCCCATATGGAAGACCCCCCCTATAGGAATCAATAGGGAGACCCCCCCCCCATAAGGAATCAATAAGGAGACACCCCCCCCATAGGAATCAATAGGGAGACCCCACCCCATAGGAATCAATAGGGAGACCCCCCCCCCATAGGGATCAATAGGGAGACCCCCACCCCCATAGGAATCAATAGGGAGACCCTCCTCATAGGAATCAATGGGAAGACCCCCACCCCCATAGGGATCAATAGGGAGAGCCCACCCCATAGGAGTCAATGGGGGTCAATGGGGAAATCCTATAGGGGAGACCCCCCCCCATAGGAATGAATGGGGGTCAATGGGAAACCCCATAGGGAAGACCCCCCCCCCATAGGAATCAATGGGGGTCAATGGGAAACCCCATAGGGAAGACTCCCCCCCATAGGAATCAATAGGGAGACCCCCACCCCCATAGGAATCAATGGAGGTCAATGAGAAACCCCATAGGGTAGACCCCCCCCCCCATAGGAATGAATGGGGGTCAATGGGGAACCCCATATGGAAGACCCCCCCATAGGAATCAATAGGGAGACCCCCCCCCCATAAGGAATCAATAAGGAGACACCCCCCCCATAGGAATCAATAGGGAGATCCCACCCCATAGGAATCAATAGGGAGAGCCCACCCCATAGGAATCAATGGGGAGACCACCCCCCCCCCCATAGGAATGAATGGGGGTCAATGGGGAACCCCATAGGGAAGAACCCCCCGCCATAGGAATCAATAGGGAGACCCCCTCCCCATAGGAATCAATAGGGAGACCCCCCCCCATAGGAATCAATAGGGAGACCCCCCCCCCATAGGAATGAATGGGGGTCAATGGAGAACCACATAGGGAAGACCCCCCCCATAGGAATCAATAGGGAGACCCCCACCCCATAGGAAACAATAGGGAGACCCCACCCCATAGGAATCAATAGGGAGACCCCACCCCATAGGAATCAATAGGGAGACCCCCCAATAGGAATCAATAGGGAGACCCCCCCCATAGGAATGAATGGGGGTCAATGGGGAACCCCATAGGGAAGACCCCCCCCATAGGAATCAATAGGGAGAGCCCACCCCATAGGAGTCAATGGGGAGACCCCCCCCCCATAGGAATGAATGGGGAACCCCATAAGGAAGACCCCCCCACCCCCCCCCATAGGAATCAATGGGGGTCAATGGGAAACCCCATAGGAAGACCCCCCCCCATAGGAATCAATAGGGAGACCCCCATCCCCATAGGAATCAATGGGGGTCAATAGGAAACCCCATAGGGAAGACCCCCCCCATAGGAATCAATAGGGAGACCCTCCCCATAGGAGTCAATGGGGAGACCCCCACCCTCATAGGAATCAATGGGGTTCAATGGGGAACCCCATAGGAAGACCCCCCGCCCCATAGGAATCAATAGGGAGACCCCCCCATAGGGATTAATGGGGAGACCACCCCCATAGGAATCAATAGGGAGACCCCCCCCCCCATAGGAATGAATGGGGGTCAATAGGAAACCCCATAGGGTAGACCCCGCCATAGGAATCAATGGGGAACCCCATAAGGAAGAGCCTCCCCCATAGGAATCAATAGGGAGACCCCCCCCATAGGGATCAATAGGGAGGACCCCCCCCCAATAGGAATGAATGGGGGTCAATGGGAAACCTCATAGGGAAGACCCTCCCCATAGGAATCAATAGGGAGACCCCCCCCATAGGAATCAATAGGGAGACCCCCACCCCCATAGGAATCAATGGGGGTCAATGGGAAACCCCATAGGAAGACCCCCCCCCATAGGAATCAATAGGGAGAGCCCACCCCATAGGAAACAATAGGAGACCCCCATCCCCATAGGAATCAATAGGGAGACCCCCCCCCCAATAGGAATGAATGGGGGTCAATGGGGAACCCCATAGGGAAGACCCCCCCCATTGGAATCAATAGGGAGACCCCACCCCATAGGAAACAATAGGGAGACCCCCCACCCCATAGGAATCAATAGGGAAGACCCCCCCCATAGGAATGAATGGGGGTCAATGGGAAACCCCATAGGGAAGACCCCCCCCCATAGGAATCAATGGGAAGACCCCCACCCCCATAGGAATCAATGGGGTCAATGGGGGGTTAAAGAAACCCCAAAAGGGGATGGGACCCTAAAAAGGGGAGGGGGGATTTAAAGGGACCTCAATAGGGGGGGAGGGACCCCAAAAGGGATGGGGGGGGGCTTAAAGGGACCCCAAAAGGGAAGGGGACCCCAATAGGGGGGTATGGGGTTTAAAGAGACCCCAATAGGGGGGTATGGGGTTTAAAGGGACCCCAATAGGGGGGTATGGGGTTTAAAGGGACCCCATAAGGGGGTATGGGGTATAAAGAGACCCAAATAGAAGGTATGGGGTTTATAGGGACCCCATAAAGGGGTATGGGGTTTAAAGAGACCCCAATAGGGGGGTATGGGGTTTAAAGGGACCCCATAAGGGGGTATGGGGTTTAAAGGGACCCCATAAGGGGGTATGGGGTTTAAAGAGACCCCAATAGGGGGTATGGGGTTTAAAGGGACCCCATAAGGGGGTATGGGGTTTAAAGGGACCCCAATAGGGGGCATGGGGTTTAAAGGGACCCCAATAGGGGGTATGGGGTTTATAGGGACCCAATAAGGGGGTATGGGGTTTAAAGAGACCCCAATAGGGGGGATGGGGTTTAAAGGGACCCCAATAGGGGGTATGGGGTTTAAAGAGACCCCAATAGGAGGTGGGGGTTTATAGGGACCCCATAAAGGGATATGGGTTTTAAAGAGACCCCATAAGGGGGTATGGGGTTTAAAGAGACCCCATAAGCAGGTATGGGGTTTAAAGGGACCCCATAAGGGATGTGGGGTTTAAAGGGACCCCAATAGGGGGTGGGGGTTTAAAGGGACCCCAATAGGGGGGTATGGGGTTTAAAGGGACCCCAATAGGGGGGTATGGGGTTTAAAGGGACCCCATAGGGGGGTATGGGGTTTAAAGGGACCCCAATAGGGGATATGGGGTTTAAAGGGACCCCATAAGGGGGTATGGGGTTTATAGGGACCCCATAAGGGGGTATGGGGTTTAAGGGGACACCATAAGGGGGTGGGGGTTTATAGGGACCCCATAAAGGGATATGGGGTTTAAAGAGACCCCATAAGGGGGTATGGGGTTTATAGGGACCCAATAGGGGGTATGGGGTTTAAAGGGACCCCATAAGGGGGGTATGGGGTTTAAAGGGACCCCAATAGGGGGGGTATGGGGTTTAAAGAGACCCCAATAGGGGGTATTGGGTTTAAAGGGACCCCATAAGGGGGTATGGGGTTTAAAGGGACCCCATAAGGGGGTATGGGGTTTATAGGGACCCCATAAAGGGGTATGGGGTTTAAAGGGACCCCATAAGGGGGTATGGGGTTTAAAGAGACCCCATAAGGGGGTATGGGGTTTAAAGAGACCCCATAAGGGGATATGGGGTTTATAGGGACCCCAATAGGGGGTGTAGACCCCAATAGACTCACAGGAGCAGCTGAGCTGCCGGGCCGCGTTGTGACCCTGGATGTGGAGCTGGAAGATGCTGTGACTGCGGGATGAGCGATCATTGAGCGCTGTGCGGGCTACGGAGCGGTGCGACCAGGCCCTATAGAGGAGATCCAGCACCTGTAATGGGGTTATATGGGGTTATATGGGGTTATATGGGGTTATATGGGGTGTATGGGGTTATATGGGGTGTATGGGGTGGTATATAGGGTGTATGGGGGGATATCAGGGGGTATATGGGGTGTATGGGGTGGGATATGGGGTGTATGGGGGGATATAAGGGGGTATATGGGGTGTATGGTGTGGGATATGGGGTTATATGGGGTGTATGGGGTGGTATATGGGGTGTATGGGGTGGTATATGGGGTGTATGGGGGGATATCAGGGGGTATATGGGGATATAAAGGGGTATATGGGGTGTATGGGGGGATATAGGGTGTGTATGGGGTGGGATATGGGGTTATATGGGGTGTATGGGGTGGGATATGGGGTTATATGAGGTGTATGGGGGAATATCAGGGGGTATATGGGGGGATATTATGGCGTATATGGGGTGTATGGGGGGATATTATGGGGTATATGGGGTGTATGGGGTGGGATATGGGGTGTATGGGGGGATATTAGGGCTATATGGGGTGTATGGGGGGATATCAGGGGGTATATGGGGATATAAAGGGGTATATGGGGTGTATGGGGGGATATAGGGTGTGTATGGGGTGGGATATGGGGTTATATGGGGTGTATGGGGTGGGATATGGGGTTATATGGGGTGTATGGGGTAGGATATGGGGTGTATGGGGTGAGATATGGGGTTATATGGGGTGTATGGGGTGGGATATGGGGTTATATGGGGTGTATGGGGGATATGAGGGGATATATGGGGTGTATGCGGTGGTATATGGGGTGTATGGGGGATATTATGGGGTATATGGGGTGTTTGGGGTGGGATATGGGGTTATATGGGGTGTATGGGTTGGATATGGGGTGTATGGGGGGATATTAGGGGGTATATGGGGTGTATGGGGTGGGATATGGGGTTATATGGGGTGTATGGGGTGGTATATGGGGTGTATGGGGTGGTATATGGGGTGTATGGGGGGATATCAGGGGGTATATGGGGTGTATGGGGTGGTATATGGGGTGTATGGGGGATATCAGGGGGTATATGGGGTGTATGGGGTGGTATATGGGGTGTATGGGGGGATATAAGGGGGTATATGGGGTGTATGGGGTGGGACATGGGGTTATATGGGGTGTATGGGGGATATCACGGGGTATATGGGGTGTATGGGGTGGGATATGGGGTTATATGGGGTGTATGGGGGATATAGGGTGTGTATGGGGTGGGATATGGGGTTATATGGGGTGTATGGGGGGATATAGGGGGTGTATGGGGTGGGGATATGGGGTTATATGGGGTGTATGGGGTGGGATATGGGGTGTATGGGGTGGTCATTGAGGGCAGTGCGGGCTACGGAGCGGTGCGACCAGGCCCTATAGAGGAGATCCAGGACCTATAGATGGGATATATGGGATATAGGGGGTTATATGGGGTGTATGGGGTGGGATATGGGTTATATGGGGTGTATGGGGGGATATCAGGGGGTATATGGGGATATAAAGGGGTATATGGGGTGTATGGGGGGATATAGGGGTGTATGGGGTGGTCATTGAGGGCAGTGCAGGCTACGGAGCGATGGGAGGAGGCTCTATAGAGGAGATCCAGCACCTATAGTATGGGATATATAGGATTATATAGGGTTATATGGGGTGTAGGATGGGATATAGGGGTTATATGGGGTGTATGGGGTGGGATATGGGGTATAGGATGGGGTATATGGGATGTATGGGGGAATATTAGGGGTATATGGGGTGGTATATGGGGTGTATAGGGTGATATATGGGGTGTATGTGGTGTATGGGGGATTCTAATGGGGATCTAATGGGGTTCTAATGGGTTCTAATGGGGGTATATGGGGTTCTAATGGGGTATATGGGGTTCTAATGAGGGTATATGGGGTTCTAATGGGGTTATAAGGGGTTCTAATGGGGTTCTAAGGGGTTCAAATGGGGGCAAATGGGGTTCTAATGGGGTTTCCAATGGGTTCTAATGGGATTCTAATGGGTTTTAATGGGTTCCAATGGGGTTCTAATGGGGTTATAAGGGGTTCTAATAGGGATATATGGGGTTCTAATGAGGGTATATGGGGTTCTAATGGGTTCTAATGGGGGTATATGGGGTTCTAATGGGACTATATGGGGTTCTAATGGGGTTATAAGGGGTTCTAATGGGGTTCTAATGGTTTCCAATGGTTGACCTGATGGGTTGCAATGGGTTCTAATGGGTTCTAATGGGGGTATATGGGGTTCTAATGGGGTTCCAATGTGTTCAATGGGTTCTAATGGGTTCTAATAGGTTCCAATGGGGTTCTAATGGGGTTCTAATGGGGGTATATGGGATTCTAATGGGTTCTAAGGGGGGTATATGGGGGTCTAAGGGGTTCTAATTGGGGTGTATGGGGTTTCTAATGGGCTTATAAGGGGTTCTAAGGGGTTCTAATAGGTTCCAATGGTTCTAATGGGGGTATATGGGAATCTAATGGGTTCCAATGGGTCCTAATGGGGTTGTAAGGGGTTCTAATGGGGTTATATGGGGTTTAATGGGGTTATATAAGGTTTAATGGGGTCATATGGGGTTAATGGGGTTATATGGGGTTTATTGGGGTTATATTGGGTTATATGGGGTTAATGGGGTTTAATGGGGTTATATGGTGTTTAATGGGGTTTAATGGGGTTATATGGTGTTTAATGGGGTTATATTGGGTTTAATGGGGTTATATGGAGTTATATGGGGTTTATTGGGGTTATATGGGGTTAATGAGGTTATATGGGGTTTAATGGGGTTAATGGGGTTATATGGGGTTAATGGGGTTATAAGGGGTCTATGGGGTTAATGGGGTTTTATGGGGTTTAATGAGGTTTAATGGGGTTATATGGGTTTAATGGGGTTTTATGCAGTTTAATGGGGTTAATGGGGTTTAATGGGGTTATATGGGGTTTAATGGGGTTATAAGGGGTTTAATGGGGTTATATGGGGTTTTATGGGGTTATATGGGGTTTAATGGGGTTATAAGGGGTCTATGGGGTTAATGGGGTTTAATGGGATTAATGGGGTTACATGGGGTTATATTGGGTTATATGGGGTTCTATGGGGTTTAATGGGGTTATATGGAGTTTTATGGGGTTCTATGGGGTTCTATGGGGTTTTATGAGGTTTTATGGGGTATGACCTGTTCCTCGTTGGCCACGCTGACCCGCTGCAGGTTGGGGACGTGCAGCTGGTGGCTGTCGGGTTCTAATGGGTTCCAATGGGGTTATATGGTGTTAATGGGGTTATATGGAGTTATATGGGGTTTAATGGGGTTATATGGGGTTTAGTGGGGTTATATTGGGTTTTATGTGGTTTAATGGGGTTAATGGGGTTATATGGGGTTTAATGGGGTTATAAGGGGTCTATGGGGTTAATGGGGTTTTATGGGGTTTAATGGGGTTATATGGAGTTATATGGGGTTAATGGAGTTATATGGGGCTTAATGGTGTTATATGGCGTTTAATGGGGTTTAATGGGGTTCTATGGGTTTAATGGGGTTAATGGGGTTAATGGGGTTATATGGGGTTTTATGGGGTTCTATGGGGTTCTATGGGGTTTTATGGGGTTTTATGGGGTATGACCTGCTCCTCGTTGGCCACGGGCACACACTGCAGGTTGGGGACGTGCAGCTGGTGGCTGTCGGGTTCTAATGGGTTCTAATGGGTTCTAATGGGTTTTAATGGGGTTCCAATGGGTTCTAATGGGTTCTAATGGGTTCCAATGGGTTCTAATGGGGTTCTAATGGGTTCTAATAGGTTCCAATGGGTTCTAATGGGTTCTAATGGGGTTTTAATGGGGTTCCAATGGGTTCTAATGGGTTCTAATGGGTTCCAATGGGTTCTAATGGGTTCCAATGGGTTCTAACGGGTTCTAATGGGGTTCCAATGGGTTCTAATGGATTCTAATGGGTTTTAATGGGTTCCAATGGGGTTCTAGTGGGGGTATATGGGGTTCTAATGGGTTCTAATGGGGGTATATGGGTTTCTAATGGGGTTCTAAGGGGTTCTAATAGGTTCCAATGGGTTCTAATGGGGTTCTAAGGTGTATATGGGATTCTAATGGGTTCTAATGGGGGTATATGGGGTTCTAATGGGGTTCTAATGGGTTCCAATGGGTTCTAATGGGTTCCAATGGGTTCTAATGGGTTGACCTGTTCCTCGTTGGCCACGCTGACCCGCTGCAGGTTGGGGACGTGCAGCTGGTGGCTGTCGGGTTCTAATGGGTTCTAATGGGGTTATATGGGGTTTAATGGGGTTTAATGGGTTTAATGGGGTTTAATGGGGTTAATGGAGTTATATGGGGTTTATTGGGGTTATATTGGGTTATATGGGGTTATATGGGGTTATATGGGGTTATATGTGGTTTAATGGGGTTATATGGGGTTTAATGGGGTTATATGGAGTTATATGGGGTTTAATGGGGTTAATGGGGTTATATGGGGGTTAATGGGGTTATATGGGGTTTAATGGGATTAATGGGGTTACATGGGGTTATATTGGGTTATATGGGGTTCTATGGGGTTTAAGGGGTTATATGGGGTTAATGGGGTTATATGGAGTTTTATGGGGTTCTATGGGGTTCTAATGGGGTTCTATTGGGTTCTAATGGGTTCTAATAGGTTCCAATGGGGTTCTCATAGGTTCCAATGGGTTCTAATGGGGTTCTAATGGGGGTATATGGGATTCTAATGGGTTCTAATGGGGTTCTAAGAGGTTCTAATGGGGGTATATGGGGTTCTAATGTGTTCTAATGTGTTCCAATGGGTTCCAATGGGTTCTAATGGATTCTAATGGGTTCCAATGGGTTCCAATGGGTTCTAATGGGTTTAAATGGGTTCCAATGGGGTTCTAATGGGGGTATGTGGGGTTCTAATGGGTTCTAATGGGGGTATATGGGTTCTAATGGGCTTATAAGGGGCTCTAATGGGTTCTAATAGGTTCCAATGGGGTTCTAATGGGTTCCAATGGGTTCTAATGGGGTAATATGGGGTTCTAATGGGGTTTTAATGGGGTTCCAATGGGTTCTATTGGGTTCCAATGGGTTCTAATGGGTTCCAATGGGTTCTAAATGGTTCTAATGTGTTCCAATGGGGTTCTAATGGGGTTTTAATGGGGTTCCAATGGGTTCTATTGGGTTCCAATGGGTTCTAATGGGTTCCAATGGGTTCTAAATGGTTCTAATGTGTTCCAATGGGGTTCTAATGGGGTTTTAATGGGGTTCCAATGGGTTCTATTGGGTTCCAATGGGTTTTAATGGGTTCCAATGGTGTTCTAATGGGGGTATATGGGGTTCTAAGGGGTTCTAATGGGGGTATATGGGTTTCTAATGTGCTTATAAGGGGTTCTAATGGGTTCTAATAGGTTCCAATGGGTTCTAATGGGTTCTAATGGGGTTCTAATAAGTTCTAATGGGTTCCAATGGGTTCTAATGGGTTCCAATGGGTTCTAATGGGTTCTAATAGGTTCCAATGGGTTCTAATGGGGTGCTAATGGGTTTTAATGGGTTCCAATGGGGTTCTAATGGGGGTATATGGGGTTCTAAGGGGTTCTAATGGGGTTCTAAATGGGTTCTAATGGGGGTATATGTTTTCCTAATGGGCTTATAAGGGGTTCTAATGGGTTCTACTGGGTTCCAATGGGTTCTAATGGGTTCTAATGGGCTCCGATGGGTTCTAATGGGTTCTAATGGGTTCTAATGGGCTCCAATGGGTTCTAATGGGGTTATATGGTGTTTAATGGGGTTATATGGGGTTTAATGGGTATATTGGGTTTAATGGGGTTATATGGGGTTATATTGGGTTATATGGGTTTAATGGGGTTATATGGAGTTATATGGGGTTTTATGGGGTTAATGGTGTTTAATGGGGTTATATGGAGTTATATGGGGTTATATGGGGTTTAATGGGGTTATATGGGGTTTAATGGGGTTATAAGGGGTCTATGGGGTTTAATGGGTTATATTGGGTTTAATAGGGTTATATGGGGTTATATGGGGTTATATGGGGTTATATTGGGTTATATGGGGTTTAATGGGTGTAATGGGGTTTAATGGGGTTATATGGAGTTATATGGTATTTAATGGGGTTTAATGGGGTTATAAGGGTTATATGTGGTTTAATGGGGTTATATGGGGTTAATGGGGTTCTATGGGGTTCTATGGGGTTCTATGGGGTTTTATGGGGTTTTATGGGGTATGACCTGTTCCTCGTTGGCCAAGGGCACACACTGCAGGTTGGGGACGTGCAGCTGGTGGCTGTCGGGTTCTAATGGGGTTTCAATGGGTTCTAATAGGTTCCAATGGGGTTCTCATAGGTTCCAATGGGTTCTAATGGGGTTCTAATGGGGGTATATGGGATTCTAATGGGTTCTAGTGGGTTCTAATGGGGTTCTAATGGGGGTATATGGGGTTCTAATGGGGTTCTAATAGGTTCCAAGGGGTTCTAATGGGTTCTAATGGGGGTATATGGGGTTCTAATGGGTTCCAATGGGTTCTAATGGGTTGACCTGCTCCTCGTTGGCCACGGGCACACGCTGCAGGTTGGGGACGTGCAGCTGGTGGCTGTCGGGTTCTAATGGGTTCTAATGGGGTTATATGGAGTTCTAATGGGGTTATAGGGGTTTAATGGGGTTATATGGGGTTTAATGGGGTTATATGGAGTTATATGGGGTTTATTGGGGTTATATTGGGTTATATGTGGTTTAATGGGGTTATATGGGGTTAATGGGGTTATATTGGGTTTAATGGAATTATATGGGGTTTAATGGGGTTATATTGGGTTTAATGGAGTTATACGGGGTTTAATGGGGTTATAAGGGGTCTATGGGGTTTAATGGGGTTATATGGGGTTATATTGGGTTTAATGGGGTTCTATGGGGTTAATGATGTTATATGGGGTTTAATGGGGTTATAAGGGGTGTATGGGGTTTAATGGGGTTATATGGGGTTATATTGGGTTTAATGGGGTTCTATGGGGTTAATGAGGTTATATGGGGTTTAATGGGGTTATAAGGGGTGTATGGGGTTTAATGGGTTATATGGGGTTATATGGGGCTATAAGGGGTCTATGGGGTTTTATGGGGTTAATGGGGTTCTATAGGGTTTAATGGGGTTATATGGGGTTTAATGGGGTTAATGGGGTTTTATGGGGTTTAATGGGGTTATATGGGTTTAATGGGGTTAATGGGGTTATATGGGGTTATATGGGGTTATATTGGGTTATATGGGGTTTAATGGGTTTAATGGGGTTTAATGGGGTTATATGGAGTTATATGGTGTTTAATGGGGTTTAATGGGGTTATAAGGGTTATATGTGGTTTAATGGGGTTATATGAGGTTAATGGGGTTCTATGGGGTTCTATGGGGTTCTATGGGGTTCTATGGGGTATGACCTGTTCCTCGTTGGCCACGGGCACACACTGCAGGTTGGGGACGTGCAGCTGGTGGCTGTCGGGTTCTAATGGGTTCTAATGGGGTTCTATGGGGTTAATGGGGTTCTATGGGGTTTAATGGGGTTATATGGGGTTATATGGGGTTATATGGGGTTATATGGGGTTTTATGGGGTTTTATGGGGTATGACCTGTTCCTCGTTGGCCACGCTGACCCGCTGCAGGTTGGGGACGTGCAGCTGGTGGCTGTCGGGTTCTAATGGGTTCTAATGGGGTTCTAATGGGTTCCAATGGGTTCTAATGGGTTCCAATGGGTTCTAATGGGGTTCTAATGTGTTCCAATGGGGTTCTAATGGGGTTATAAGGGGTTCCAATGGGGTTCCAATGGGTTCTAATGGGTTCTAATAGGTTCCAATGGGGTTCTCATAGGTTCCAATGGGTTCTAATGGGGTTCTAATGGGGGTATATGGGATTCTAATGGGTTCTAGTGGGTTCTAATGGGGTTCTAAGGGGTTCTAATGGGGGTATATGGGATTCTAATGGGTTCTAATGGGGGGTATATGGGTTCCAATGGGTTCTAATGGGTTCCAATGAGTTCTAATGGGGTTCTAATGGGTTCCAATGGGTTCTAATGGGTTCCAATGGGTTCTAATGGGTTCTAATGGGGTTCTAATGGGTTCCAATTGGTTCTAATGGGGTTATAAGGTGTTCCAATGGGTTCTAATGGAGTTCTAATGGGGTTCCAATGGGTTCTAATAGGTTCCAATAGGGTTCTCATAGGTTCCAATGGGTTCTAATGGGGTTCTAATGGGTTCCAATGGGTTCTAATGGGGTTCTAATGAGGGGGGTTCTATTGGGTTCCAATGGGTTCTAATGGGTTCTAATGGGGTTCTAATAGGTTCCAATGGGTTCTAATGGGGTTCTAATAGGTTCCAATGGGTTCTAATGGGGTTCTAAGGTGTATATGGGATTCTAATGGGTTCTAATGGGGGTATATGGGGTTCTAATGGGTTCCAATGGATTCCAATGGGTTCTAATGGGGTTCTATTGGGTTCCAATGGGTTCTAATGGGGTTCTAATGGGTTCCAATGGGTTCTAATGGGTTCTAATGGGTTGACCTGTTCCTCGTTGGCCACGGGCACACACTGCAGGTTGGGGACGTGCAGCTGGTGGCTGTTGGGTTCTAATGGGTTCTAATGGGTTCCAATGGGTTCTAATGGGGTTCTATGGTGTTAATGGGGTTATATGGGGTATATAGGGTGGTCTATGGGGTATGACCTGTTCCTCGTTGGCCACGGGCACACGCTGCAGGTTGGGGACGTGCAGCTGGTGGCTGTCGGCGCTGACGCGTCGGATCAGCAGCTCCTGGTTGTTATTTGGGGGGGGGCTCAGCAGGTCCCGCAGCGACTCGTTGTAGATCTCAAGGAAACTGGCCTTGAATTCGTACTGCAATAAATGGGGGGAGGGTTATTATATGGGGGGGGGGTTTATTCAAGGGGGGGGGGGTCATAAGAGGGGGGTCATAAGGGGGGGGGTCTGAAGGGGGGGGTTATTTAAGTGGGGGTCATTATTTGGGGGGGGGCTTTATTTAAGGGGGGGGTCAAAAGGGGGGGTCATAAGGGGGGAGTCATAAGGGGGGGGTCAAAAGAGGGGGGTCATAAGGGGGGTCATAAAGGGGGGTTATAAGGGGGAGGTTATGGGGTGGGGGTTATTTGAGGGGGTCATAAGGGGGGTTATTTGGGGGGGGGGTGTCATTAAGGGGGGTTATAAGAGGGAGGTTATGGGGTGGGGGTTATTTGAGGGGGGGTCATGGGGGGGGTTATGGGGTGGGGGCGTCATAAGTGGGGGTAAAGGGGGGGTTATTTAAGGGGGGGGTCATTATTTGGGGGGGGCTTTATTTAAGGGGGGGGTCATAAGGTGGGAGGTTAAAAGGGGGTGGTTATTTGGGGGGGGTCAAAAGGGGGGGCTATTTAAGGGGGGGTCATTATTTGGGGGGGGCTTTATTTAAGGGGGGGGTCATAAGGGGGTGGTCATAAGGGGGGGGTCAAAAGGGGGGGGCTATTTGAGGGGGGGGCTGTTATAAGGGGGGGGTTATTAGGGGGGTTATGGGGTGGGGGGGTCATAAGGGGGGGTTATGGGGTGGATTATGGGGTTGGGGGGGTCATAAGGGGGGTCATAAGGGGGGTCATAAGGGGGGGTTATAAGAGGGGATTATGGGGTGGGGGTTATTTGAGGGGGGGTCATAAGGGGGGGTTATAAGGGGGGGGTTATGGGGGGGTTATAAGGGGGGGTTATGGGGCAGGGGGGTCATAAGGGGGGGTGTCATAAGGGGGGGGTTATGGGGTGGGGGGGGTCATAAGGGGGGGTAAAGGGGGGGGTTATTTAAGGGGGGGGTCATTATTTGGGGGGGGGACTTATTTAAGGGGGGGTCATAAGGGGGGGTCATAAGGGGGGGGGTTTAAGGGGGGGGTTATTTAAGTGGGGGTCATTATTTGGGGGGGGGCTTTATTTAAGGGGGGAGTTAAAAGGGGGGGGGTCATAAGGGGGGGGTTATTTGAGGGGGGGGTCTAAACGGGGGGGGTTATGGGGTGGGGGGGTCATAAGGGGGGGTCATAAAGGGGGGGCTTATGGGGTGGGGGTATAAGGGGGTAGTTATAGGGGTTATTTGAGGGGGGGTCATAAGGGGGAGGTTATGGGGTGGGGGGGTCATAAGGGAGGGTAAAGGGGGGGGTTATTTGAGGGGGGGGGTTATAAGGGGGGGGTCAAAAGGGGGGGGTTATTTGAGGGGAGGTCAAAAGGGGGGGTTATTAGGGGGGTTATGGGGCAGGGGGGTTATTTGGGGGGGGGTGTCATAAGGGGGGGTTATAAGAGGGAGGTTATGGGGTGGGGGTTATTTGAGGGGGGGTTATAGGGGGGAGTTATAAGGGGGGCTAATGGGGCAGGGGGTTATTTGAGGGGGGGTGTCATAAGGGTGTTATAAGGGGGGGTTATGGGGTGGGGGGGTCATAAGGGAGAGTAAAGGGGGAGTTATTTGAGGGGGGGTCAGAAGGGGGGGTTATAAGGGGGGGGTTATTTGAGGGGGGGCTGTTATAAGGGGGGGGTTATGGGGCAGGGGGGTTATAAGGGGGGTTGTCATAATGGGAGGGGTTATGGGATGGGGGGGGATCATAAGGGGTGGGTTATAAGGGGGGGTTATGGGGCAGGGGGGTTATTTGAGGGGGGGGCTGTTATAAGGGGGAGTTATTAGGGGGGTTATGGGGCAGGGGGGTTATAAGGGGGGGTGTCATAAGGGGGGGGGTTATGGGGTGGGGGGGTTATAAGGGGTGGGATATAAGGGGGGGGTTATACTACCCCTATATATATATAACAACCCCCCCCCCCCATAACCCCATAATAGTCCCCTATGGGGTTTTAATGGGGTTCTCTCCCCCCCATAACCCCCTAATGGTCCCCTATGGGGTTTTAATGGGGTTTTCTCCCCCCCATAACCCCATAATGGTCCCCTATGGGGTTTTAATGGGGTTTTCTGCCCCCCATAACACCATAATGGTCCCCTATGGGGTTTTCTCCCCCCCATGACCCCATAATGGTCCCCTATGGGGTTTTAATGGGCTTTTCTCCCCGCCATAACCCCCTAATTGTCCCCTATGGGGTTTTAATGGGGTTTTAATGGGGTTTTCTGCCCCCCATAACCCCATAATGGTCCCCTATGGGGTTTTAATGGGGTTTTAATGGGGTTTTCTGCCCCCCATAACCCCATAATGGTCCCCTATGGGGTTTTAATGGGGTTTTCTCCCCCCCATAACCCCATAACTGTCCCCTATGGGGTTTTAATGGGGTTTTCTCCCCCCCATAACCCCATAATTGTCCCCTATGGGGTTTTAATGGGGTTTTCTCCCCCCCATAACCCCATAATGGTCCCCTATGGGGTTTTCTCCCCCCCATAACCCCATAATGGTCCCCTATGGGGTTTTAATGGGGTTTTCTGCCCCCCGTAACCCCATAATGGTCCCCTATGGGGTTTTAATGGGGTTTTAATGGGGTTTTCTCCCCCCCATAACCCCATAATGGTCCCCTATGGGGTTTTAATGGGGTTTTCTCCCCCCCCATAACCCCTTATGGTCCCCTATGGGGTTTTAATGGGGTTTTTTTTCCCCCCCATAACCCCATAATGGTCCCCTATGGGGTTTTCTCCCCCCATAACCCCATAACTGTCCCCTATGGGGTTTTAATGGGGTTTTCTCCCCCCCATAACCCCATAATTGTCCCCTATGGGGTTTTAATGGGGTTTTCTCCCCCCCATAACCCCATAATGGTCCCCTATGGGGTTTTCTCCCCCCCATAACCCCATAATGGTCCCCTATGGGGTTTTAATGGGCTTTTCTCCCCCCCATAACCCCCTAATGGTCCCCTATGGGGTTTTAATGGGGTTTTCTGCCCCCCATAACCCCATAATGGTCCCCTATGGGGTTTTAATGGGGTTTTAATGGGGTTTTCTCCTCCCCATAACCCCCTAATGGTCCCCTATGGGGTTTTAATGGGGTTTTCTGCCCCCCATAACCCCCTAATTGTCCCCTATGGGGTTTTAATGGGATTTTAATGGGGTTTTCTCCCCCCTAAACCCCCTAATTGTCCCCTATGGGGTTTTAATGGGGTTTTAATGGGGTTTTAATGGGGTTTTCTGCCCCCCATAACCCCCTAATTGTCCCCAATGGGATTTTAATGGGGTTTTAATGGGGTTTTCTCTCCCCATAACCCCATAATGGTCCCCTATGGGGTTTTAATGGGGTTTTCTCCCCCCCATAACCCCATAATGGTCCCCTATGGGGTTTTAATGGGGTTTTCTCCCCCCCATAACCCCATAATGGGCCCCTATGGGGTTTTCTCCCCCCCATAACCCCATAATTGTCCCCTATGGGGTTTTAATGGGGTTTTTTTCCCCCCCATAACCCCATAATGGTCCCCTATGGGGTTTTAATGGGGTTTTCTCCCCCCCATAACCCCATAATGGTCCCCTATGGGGTTTTAATGGGGTTTTCTGCCCCCCATAACCCCCTAATGGTCCCCTATGGGGTTTTAATGGGGTTTTAATGGGGTTTTCTCCCCCCCCATAACCCCATAATGGTCCCCTATGGGGTTTTCTCCCCCCCATAACCCCATAATGGTCCCCTATGGGGTTTTAATGGGGTTTCTCCCCCCCATAACCCCCTAATTGTCCCCTATGGTGTTTTAATGGGGTTTTAATGGGGTTTTCTCCCCTCCATAACCCCCTAATTTTCCCCTATGGGGTTTTCTCCCCCCCATAACCCCATAATGGTCCCCTATGGGGTTTTAATGGGCTTTTCTCCCCCCCATAACCCCATAATAGTCCCCTATAGGGTTTTAATGGGGTTTTCTCCCCCCCATAACCCCCTAATTGTCCCCTATGGGGTTTTAATGGGGTTTTCTCCCCCCCATAACCCCATAATTGTCCCCTATGGGGTTTTAATGGGGTTTCCTGCCCCCCATAACCCCCTAATTGTCCCCTATGGGGTTTTAATGGGGTTTTAATGGGGTTTTCTGCCCCCCATAACCCCATAATTGTCCCCTATGGGGTTTTAATGGGGTTTTCTCCCCCCCATAACCCCCTAATGGTCCCCTATGGGGTTTTAATGGGGTTTTCTGCACCCCATAACCCCCTAATTGTCCCCTATGGGGTTTTAATGGGGTTTTAATGGGGTTTTAATGGGGTTTTTTGCCCCCCATAACCCCCTAATTGTCCCCTATGGGGTTTTAATGGGGTTTTAATGGGCTTTTCTCCCCCCCATAACCCCATAATTGTCCCCTATGGGGTTTTAATGGGGTTTTCTCCCCCCCATAACCCCATAATTGTCCCCTATGGGGTTTTCTCCCCCCCATAACCCCCCAATTGTCCCCTATGGGGTTTTAATGGGGTTTTCTCCCCCCCATAACCCCATAATTGTCCCCTATGGGGTTTTCTCCCCCCCATAACCCCCCAATTGTCCCCTATGGGGTTTTAATGGGGTTTTCTCCCCCCCATAACCCCATAATTGTCCCCTATAGGGTTTTCTCCCCCCCATAACCCCAGAATGGTCCCCTATGGGGTTTTAATGGGCTTTTCTCCCCCCCATAACCCCCTAATGGTCCCCTATGGGGTTTTAATGGGGTTTTAATGGGGTTTTCTCCCCCCCATAACCCCCTAATGGTCCCCTATGGGGTTTTCTCCCCCCCATAACCCCATAATGGTCCCCTATGGGGTTTTAATGGGGTTTTCTCCCCCCCATAACCCCCTAATTGTCCCCTATGGGGTTTTAATGGGGTTTTCTCCCCCCCATAACCCCATAATGGTCCCCTATGGGGTTTTAATGGGGTTTTCTCCCCCCCATAACCCCCTAATGGTCTCCTATGGGGTTTTAATGGGGTTTTCTCCCCCCCATAACCCCCTAATGGTCCCCTATGGAGTTTTAATGGGGTTTTCTCCCCCCATAACCCCATAATGGTCCCCTATGGGGTTTTAATGGGGTTTTCTCCCCCCCATAACCCCCTAATGGTCTCCTATGGGGTTTTAATGGGCTTTTCTCCCCCCCATAACCCCCTAATGGTCCCCTATGGGGTTTTCTCCCCCCCATAACCCCATAATGGTCCCCTATGGGGTTTTAATGGGGTTTTAATGGGGTTTTCTCCCCCCCATAACCCCATAATGGTCCCCTATGGGGTTTTAATGGGGTTTTAATGGGGTTTTCTCCCCCCCATAACCCCATAATGGTCCCCTATGGGGTTTTCTCCCCCCCATAACCCCATAATGGTCGCCTATGGGGTTTTAATGGGGTTTTCTCCCCCCCCCATAACCCCCTAATTGTTTCCTATGGGGTTTTAATGGGGTTTTAATGGGGTTTTCTGCCCCACATATCCCCTAGTGGTCCCTTATGGGGTTTTAATGGGGTTTTCTCCCCCCCATAACCCCATAATGGTCCCCTATGGGGTTTTCTCCCCCCCATAACCCCATAATTGTCCCCTATGGGGTTTTAATGGGGTATTCTCCTCCCCATAACCCCATAATGGTCCCCTATGGGGTTTTAATGGGGTTTTAATGGGGTTTTCTCCCCCCCATAACCCCATAATGGTCCCCTATGGGGTTTTAATGGGGTTTTCTCCCCCCGATAACCCCCTAATGGTCCCCTATGGGGTTTTAATGGGGTTCTCTCCCCCCCATAACCCCATAATTGTCCCCTATGGGGTTTTAATGGGGTTTTAATGGGGTTTTCTCCCCCCCATAACCCCCTAATTGTCCCCTATGGGGTTTTAATGGGATTTTCTCCCCCCCATAACCCCATAATGGTCCCCTATGGGGTTTTCTCCCCCCCATAACCCCATAATGGTCCCCTATGGGGTTTTCTCCCCCCCATAACCCCATAATTGTCCCCTATGGGGTTTTAATGGGGTTTTCTCCCCCCCATAACCCCCCAATGGTCCCCTATGGGGTTTTAATGGGGTTTTCTCCCCCCCATAACCCCCTAATGGTCCCCTATGGGGTTTTAATGGGGTTTTAATGGGGTTTTCTCCCCCATAACCCCCTAATGGTCCCCTATGGGGTTTTAATGGGGTTTTCTCCCCCCCCGTAACCCTCTAATTGTCCCCTATGGGGTTTTAATGGGGTTTTCTCCCCCCCATAACCCCATAATGGTCCCCTATGGGGTTTTAATGGGGTTTTCTCCCCCCCATAACCCCCTAATGGTCCCCTATGGGGTTTTAATGGGGTTTTCTCCCCCCCATAACCCCATAATTGTCCCCTATGGGGTTTTAATGGGGTTTTAATGGGGTTTTCTCCCCCCATAACCCCATAATGGTCCCCTATGGGGTTTTAATGGGGTTTCCTGCCCCCCATAACCCCATAATTGTCCCCTATGGGGTTTTCTCCCCCCCCATAACCCCATAAATTTCCCCTATGGGGTTTTAATGGGGTTTTCTCCCTCCCCATAACCCCATAATGGTCCCCTATGGGGTTTTAATGGGGTTTTCTGCCCCCCATAACCCCATAATGGTCCCCTATGGGGTTTTAATGGGGTTTTCTCCCCCCATAACCCCATAATGGTCCCCTATGGGGTTTTAATGGGTTTTCTGCCCCCCATAACCCCATAATGGTCCCCTATGGGGTTTTCTCCCCCCCATAACCCCATAATGGTCCCCTATGGGGTTTTCTCCTCCCCATAACCCCATAATGGTCCCTATGGGGTTTTAATGGGATTTTCTCCCCCCCATAACCCCATAATGGTCCCCTATGGGGTTTTAATGGGGTTTTCTCCCCTCCATAACCCCATAATGGTCCCCTATGGGGTTTTCTCCCCCCCATAACCCCATAATGGTCCCCTATGGGGTTTTAATGGGGTTTTCTCCCCCCCATAACCCCCTAATGGTCCCCTATGGGGTTTTAATGGGGTTTTCTCCCCCCCATAACCCCATAATGGTCCCCTATGGGTTTTCTCCCCCCCATAACCCATAATGGTCCCCTATGGGGTTTTAATGGGGTTTTCTCCCCCCATAACCCCCTAATTGTTCCCTATGGGCTTTAATGGGGTTTTAATGGGGTTTTCTCCCCCCCCATAACCCCATAATGGTCCCCTATGGGGTTTTCTCCCCCCATAACCCCATAATGGTCCCCTATGGGGTTTTCTCCCCCCCATAACCCCATAATGGTCCCCTATGGGGTTTTAATGGGGTTTTCTCCCCCCCATAACCCCCTAATTGTCCCCTATGGGGTTTTAATGGGGTTTTAATGGGTTTTCTCCCCCCCATAACCCCATAATGGTCCCCTATGGGGGTTTTCTCCCCCCATAACCCCATAATGGTCCCCTATGGGGTTTTAATGGGGTTTTCTCCCCCCCATAACCCCATAATGGTCCCCTATGGGGTTTTAATGGGGTTTTCTCCCCCCCATAACCCCATAATGGTCCCCTATGGGGTTTTAATGGGGTTTTAATGGGGTTTTCTGCCCCCCATAGCCCCATAATCGTCCCCTATGGGGTTTTAATGGGATTTTCTCCCCCCCATAACCCCCTAATGGTCCCCTATGGGGTTTAATGGGGTTTTCTCCCCCCATAACCCCATAATGGTCCCCTATGGGGTTTTCTCCCCCCCATAACCCCCATAATTGTCCCCTATGGGGTTTTAATGGGGTTTTTTCCCCCCCATAACCCCCTAATTGTCCCCTATGAGGTTTTCTCCCCCCATAACCCCATAATTGTCCCCTATGGGGTTTTAATGGGGTTTTAATGGGGTTTTCTCCCCCCCATAACCCCATAATGGTCCCCTATGGGGTTTTAATGGGGTTTTAATGGGGTTTTGTCTCTCACCTGCCACCCCCTGCCCCCCATGTCCTTGGCCCCATTGAAGACATGGCTGACGGCCCTTGGGATCATCCCCCTCCTCTGGGGGTCCCGGGGGTCCGGCCCCTCCATGGTGAACGTCTTCCCGCTGCCCGTCTGACCGTACGCAAAGATACACACGTGGTACCCGTCCAACGCGGACTGTGGGGGGAGATGGGGGGGTTAATGGGGGATATGGGGGGGATATGGGGGGATATGGGGGGATATGGGGTATTTAGGGGGGGATATGGGGGGATATGGGGGGGTTTATGGGGGTTAAGGGGGGGATATGGGGTATTTATGGGGGTTAATGGGGGGATATGGGGGGTTTATGGGGGTTAAATGGGGGTAAGGGGGCAGAAAGGGGGGATATGGGGGTTAATGGGGGGATATGGGGGGATATGGGGTATTTAGGGGGGTATAATGGGGGGTAAAGGGGTAGAATGAGGGTAAGGGGGGATTTAGGGGGGTATAATGGGGGTTGGGGGTGAATGGGGGATATGGGGTGGGTTGGGGGGTAGAATGGGGGGATATGGGGTTGCTTAGGGGGTTAATGGGGGGTTATGGGGGGGATATGGGGTATTTAGGGGGGTATAATGGGGGGTTGGGGGGTATAATGGGGGGATATGGGGTTGCTTAGGGGGTATAATGGGGGGTAAGGGGGCAGAATGGGAGGGAATGGGGTTGGTTGGGGGGATATGGGGTTGGTTGGGGGGTAGAATGGGGGGATATGGGGGGTATAATGGGGGGTTAAGGGGGGGTTAAGGGGGGATATGGGGTATTTAGGGGGGGAGAATGGGGGGTTTGGGGGCAGAAAGGGGGGATTTATGGGGTATTTATGGGGGGTTAATGGGGGGTTGGGGGGTTATGGGGTATTTAGGGGGGTATAATGGGGGGATATGGGGGGAATGGGGGGATATGGGGTGGGTTGGGGGGTATAATGGGGGGATATGGGTTGCTTAGGGGGTATAATGTGGAGGTAAGGGGGGATTTGGGGTGGGAATGGGGGGTAAGGGGGCAGAATGGGGTGATATGGGGTATTTAGGGGGGGAAAATGTGGGGTTGGGGGGCAGAAAGGGGGGATATGGGGGTATAATGGGGGGTTGGGGGCAGAAAGGGGGGATTTGGGGGGAATGGGGGGATTTGGGGGGAAAAATGGGGGGATATGGGGTATTTAGGGGGGTTAATGGGGGGATATGGGGGATTTTATGGGGGTTAAATGGGGGGTAAGGGGGCAGAAAGGGGGGATATGGGGGTATTATGGGGGGAAATGGGGGGGAAATGGGGGTTAATGGGGGGATATGGGGTGTTTAAGGGGGGAAAATGGGGGGTTGGGGGGTGAATGGGGGGATTTATGGGTATTTAGGGGGGTAGAATGGGGGTTTGGGGGGTATAATGGGGGGATATGGGGGGATTTAGGGGGGGAGAATGGGGGGAAGGGGGCAGAATGGGGGGATATTGGGGGTATAATGGGGGGATATGGGGGGATATGGGGGGTTGGGGGGTATAATGGGGAATATGGGGTATTATGGGGGTTAAGGGGGGATATGGGGTATTTAGGGGGATATAATGGGGGGTAAGGGGGCAGAAAGGGGGGATATGGGGGTTAATGGGGGTTAAGGGGGGGTTTATGGGGGTAACTGGGGGGTTGGGGGGCAGAAAGGGGGAATGGGGGGTATAATGGGGGGAAATGGGGTTGGTTGGGGGTATAATGGGGGGATATGGGGTATTTAGGGGTATAATGGGGGGTGGGGGGCAGAAAGGGGGATATGGGGGTATAATGGGGGGTTGGGGGTATAATGGGGTATTTAGGGGGGATATGGGGGTTAATGGGGGGTGAATGGGGGGATATGGGGTGGGTTGGGGGGTATAATGGGGGGATATGGGGTATTTAGGGGGGTTAATGGGGGGATATGGGGGGGTTTAGGGGGTTAAATGGGGGGTTGGGGGGCAGAAAGGGGGGATATGCGGGGTTACTGGGGGGATATGGGGGGATATGGGTATTTAGGGGGGGAGAATGGGGGTTGGGGGGCAGAATGGGGGGATATGGGGGGTATAATGGGAGTTGAGGGCATAAATGGGGGGATATGGGTTGCTTAGGGGGTGTAATGAGGGGGTTAAGGGGGATATGGGGGGTATAATGGGGGGTTGGGGGGTTAATGGGGGTTAATGGGGGATATGGGGGGTATGGGGGGTTAATGGGGGGATATGGGGGGTTTATGGGGGTTAAATGGAGGGTAAAAGGGGGGGGGGTTTATGGGGGTTAAATGGAGGGTAAAAGGGCAGAAAGGGGGGATATGGGGGGTATAATGGGGGGTTGGGGGCAGAAAGGGGGGATATGGGGTATTTGGGGGTGAATGGGGGGATATGGGGGGTATAATGGGGGGATATGGGGGGTATAATGGGGGGATATGGGGGGATAAGGGTTTGCAAGAGGTGGGGGGTATAATGGGGGGTTAATGGGGGGTTAAGGGGGGATATGGGGTACTTAGGGGTTGTAATGAGGGGTAAGGGGGGGAATGGGGGGATATGGGGTGAGTTGGGGGGCAGAATGGGGGATATGGGGTATTTAGGGGTATAATGGGGGGAAATGGAGGGAATGGGGGGATATGGGGTGGGTTGGGGGGTTAATGGGGGGTTATGGGGGGGATATGGGGTATTTAGGGGGGGAGAATGGGGGGTTGGGGGGCAGAATGGGGGGATATGGGGGTTAATGGGGGGTTAAGGGGGGGTTTATGGGGGTTAAATGGGGGGTTGGGGGGCAGAAAGGGGGGATATGGGGGTTAATGGGGGGTGTTGGGGGGGTTTATGGGGGTGATATGGGGTATTTAGGGGGGGAGAATGGGGGGTTGTGGGGCAGAAAGGGGGGATATGGGGGGATATGGGGGGATATGGGGTGGGTTGGGGAGTATAATGGGGGGATATGGGGTTGCTTAGGGGGTATAATGGGGAGGTAAGGGGGTATTTAGGGGGGTATAATGGGGGGTTGGGGGGATTTGGGGGGTATAATGGGGGGATATGGGTGGTATAATGGGGGGTTGGGGGGCAGAAAGGGGGATTTGGGGTTGGTAGGGGGGTTAAATGGGGGATAAGGGGGGATTTTGGGGGGTATAATGGGGGGTAAGGGGGGATTTGAGGGGTTAAATGGGGGGTAAGGGGGCAGAAAGGGGGGGAATGGGGTGGGTTGGAGGGCAGAATGGGGGGATATGGGGTATTTAGGAAGTTATAGTGAGGGGTAAGGGGGGATTTGGGGGGTATAATGGGGGGAAATGGGGGGGAATGGGGGGATATGGGGTATTTAGGGGGAAGAATGGGGGGCTGGGGGGTAGAAAGGGGGGATATGGGGTTGCTTAGGGGGTATAATGGGGGGTTGGGGGGCAGAAATGGGGATATGGGGTATTTAGGGGGGTAGAATGGGGGTTTGGGGGGTATAATGGGGGGATATGGGGTATTTAGGGGGGTATAATGGGGGGTAAGGGGGCAGGATGGGGGGGTTTGGGGTTGGTTGGGGGGCAGAAAGGGGGGATATGGGGTATTTAGGGGGGTATAATGGGGGGTAAGGGGGGATAATGGGGGATTGGGGGTGAATTGGGGGATTTATGGGGGTATAATGGGGGGTTGGGGGAAAATGGGGTTGGTTGGGGAGCAGAAAGAGGGGATTTGGGGTTGGTTGGGGGGGAAACGGGGTATTTAAGGGGGTATAATTAGGGGTTGGGGGGCAGAAAGGGGGAGGTTGGGGTCTCTAAGGGGTCCCTATGGGTCTCAATGGATCTCAATGGAACCCTATGGGCTCTCTATGGGGCAGCTATGGGGCAGCTATGGAGTCTCTAAGGGGTCCCTATGGGTCTCAATGGAACTCAATGGATCTCAATGGAACCCTATGGGGTCTCTATGGGGCAGCTCTCTAAGGGGTCCCTATGGGGTCTCAATGGATCCCAATGGAACTCAGTGGAACTCAATGGGTCCCTATGGGGTCTCTATGGGGCAGCTATGGGGTCTCTAAGGGGTCCCTATGGGTCTCAATGGAACTCAATGGAACCCTATATTGTCTCTATGGGGCAGCTATGGGGCAGATAGGGGGCAGCTATGGGGTCTCTATGGGGTCCCTATGGGTCTCAGTGGATCTCAATGGAACTCAGTGGGTCCCAATGGATCCCAATGGATCCCAATGGAACTCAATGGATCTCAGTGGGTTCCTATGGGCTCTCTATGGGGCAGCTATAGGGCAGCTATGGGGGATATGGGGCAGCTATGGGGTCTCTAAGGGGTCCCTATGGGGTCTCTAAGGGGTCCCTATGGGTGTCAATGGATCCCAATGGAACTCAGTGGAACTCAATGGGTCCCAATAGGGTTCCTGTGGGGTCTCTATGGGGCAGCTATAGGGCAGCTATGGGGCAGCTATGGGGCAGCTATGGGGTCTCTAAGAGGTCCCTATGGGGTCTCTAAGGGGTCCCTATGGGGCAGCTATGGGGTCTCAATGGATCTCAATGGAACTCTATGGATCTCAATGGAACCCTATGGGCTCTCTATGGGGCAGCTATAGGGCAGCTATGGGGCAGCTATGGGGTCTCTAAGGGGTCCCTATGGGGTCTCTAAGGGGTCCCTATGGGTCTCAATGGATCCCAATGGAACTCAGTGGAACTCAATGTGTCCCTATAGGGTCCCTGTGGGGTCTCTATGGGGCAGCTATAGGGCAGCTATGGGGCAGCTATGGGGTCTCTAAGGGGTCTCTAAGGAGTCCCTATGGGGCAGCTATGGGGTCTCAATGGATCTCAATGGAACTCAATGGATCTCAATGGGTCCCTATAGGGTCCCTATGGGCTCTCTATGGGGCAGCTATGGGGCAGCTATGGGGTCTCTAAGGGGTCTCTAAGGGGTCCCTATGGGGCAGCTATGGGGTCCCAAGGGATCTCAATGGAACTCAATGGATCCCAATGGAACTCAATGGATCTCAATGGAACCCTATGGGCTCCCTATGGGTTCTCTATGGGGCAGCTATAGGACAGCTATGGGGTCTCTATAGGGCAGCTATGGGGGATATGGGGCAGCTATGGGGCAGCTATGGGGTCTCTAAGGGGTCCCTATGGGTCTCAATGGATCCCAATGGAACTCAGTGGAACTCAATGGAACCCTATGGGCTCCCTATGGGGTCTCTGTGGGGCAGCTATGGGGCAGCTATGGGGCAGCTACGGGGTCTCTAAGGGATCCCTATGGGGCAGCTATGGGGTCTCAATGGATCTCAATGGAACTCAGTGGGTCCTAATGGAACTCAATGGGTCCCTATAGGGTCACTATGGGCTCTCTATGGGGCAGCTATAGGGCAGCTATGGGGGATATGGGGCAGCTATGGGGTCTCTAAGGGGTCCCTATGGGGCAGCTATGGGGTCTCAATGGATCTCAATGGAACTCAGTGGGTCCCAATGGAACTCAATGGGTCCCTATAGGGTCGCTATGGGCTCTCTATGGGGCAGCTATAGGGCAGCTATGGGGGATATGGGGCAGCTATGGGGTCGCTAAGGGGTCTCTAAGGGGTCCCTATGGGGCAGCTATGGGGTCTCAATGGATCTCAATGGAACTCAATGGATCTCAATGGAACCCTATGGGGTCTCTATGGGGCAGCTATGGGGTCTCTGTGGGTCCCTATGGGGTCTCTATGGGGCAGCTATGGGGTCTTGATGGATCTCAATGGATCTCAATGGAACTCAGTGGGTCCCAATGGAACTCAATGGATCTCAATGGAACCCTAAAGGCACTCTATGAGTCTCTATGGGGCAGCTATAGGGCAGCTATGGGGCAGCTATGGGGCAGCTGTGGGGCAGCTATGGGGTCTCTAAGGGGTCCCTATGGGTCTCAATGGATCCCAATGGAACTCAATGGATCTCAATGGAACCCTATGGGCTCCCTATGGGGTCTCTATGGGGCAGCTATGGGGCAGCTATGGGGCAGCTATGGGGCAGCTATGGGGTCTCTAAGGGGTCTCTAAGGGGTCCCTATGGGGCAGCTATGGGGTCCCAATGGATGTCAATGGAACTCAATGGGTCCCAATGGAACTCAATGGGTCCCAATGGAACTCAATGGGTCCCTATAGGGTCCCTATGGGCTCTATGGGGCAGCTATAGGGCAGCTATGGGGCAGCTATGGGGTCTCTAAGGGGTCTCTAAGGAGTCCCTATGGGGCAGCTATGGGGTCTCAATGGATCTCAATGGAACTCAATGGATCCCAATGGAACTCAATGGATCTCAATGGAACCCTATGGGCTCCCTATGGGCTCTCTATGGGGCAGCTATAGGGCAGCTATAGGGCAGCTATGGGGCAGCTATGGGGTCTCTAAGGGGTCTCTAAGGGGTCCCTATGGGGCAGCTATGGGGTCTCGATGGATCTCAATGGAACTCAATGGATCCCAATGGAACTCAATGGATCTCAATGGAACCCTATGGGCTCCCTATGGGCTCTCTATGGGGCAGCTATAGGGCAGCTATGGGGGATATGGGGCAGCTATGGGGTCTGTAAGGGGTCTCTAAGGGGTCCCTATGGGGCAGCTATGGGGTCCCAAGGGATCTCAATGGAACTCAATGGATCTCAATGGGTCCCTATAGGGTCCCTATGGGCTCTCTATGGGGCAGCTATGGGGCAGCTATGGGGTCTCTAAGGGGTCTCTAAGGGGTCCCTATGGGGCAGCTATGGGGTCTCAATGGATCTCAATGGAACTCAATGGATCTCAATGGAACCCTATGGGGTCTCTATGGGGCAGCTATGGGGCGGCTATGGGGTCTCTAAGGGGTCTCTAAGGGGTCCCTATGGGGCAGCTATGGGGTCTCTAAGGGGTCCCTATGGGTCTCACTCAATGGATCTCAATGGAACTCAGTGGGTCTCAATGGAACTCAATGGGTCCCTATAGGGTCCCTATGGGGTCTCTATGGGGCAGCTATAGGGCAGGTATGGGTCAGCTATGGGGTAGCTATGGGGTCTCTAAGAGGTCCCTATGGGGTCTCTAAGGGGTCCCTATGGGGCAGCTATGGGGTCTCGATGGATCTCAATGGATCTCAATGGATCTCAATGGAACCCTATGGGCTCTCTATGGGGCAGCTATGGGGCAGCTATGGGGTCTGTATGGGGTCTCTAAGGGGTCCCTATGGGGCAGCTATGGGGTCTCGATGGATCTCAATGGATCTCAATGGAACTCAGTGGGTCCCAATGGAACTCAATGGATCTCAATGGAACCCTAAGGGCACTCTATGAGTCTCTATGGGGCAGCTATAGGGCAGCTATGGGGCAGCTATGGGGCAGCTATGGGGCAGCTGTGGGGCAGCTATGGGGTCTCTAAGGGGTCCTTATGGGTCTCAATGGATCCCAATGGAACTCAGTGGAACTCAATGGAACCCTATGGGCTCCCTATGGGGTCTCTATGGGGCAGCTATAGGGCAGCTATGGGGCAGCTATGGGGTCTGTAAGGGGTCTCTAAGGGGTCCCTATGGGGCAGCTATGGGGTCTCAATGGATCTCAATGGAACTCAATGGATCCCAATGGAACCCTATGGGGTCTCTATGGGGCAGCTATAGGGCAGCTATGGGCTCTCTAAGGGGTCTCTAAGGGGTCCCTATGGGGCAGCTATGGGGTCTCGATGGATCTCAATGGAACTCAATGGATCCCAATGGAACTCAATGGATCTCAATGGAACCCTATGGGCTCTCTATGGGGTCTCTATGGGGCAGCTATGGGGCAGATAGGGGGTCTCTAAGGGGTCCCTATGGGTCTCAATGGATCTCAGTGGAACTCAGTGGGCCCCAATGGAACTCAATGGTTCCCAATGGAACTCAGTGGAACTCAATGGGTCCCTATGGGCTCTCTATGGGGTCTCTATGGGGCAGCTATAGGGCAGCTATGGGGCAGCTATGGGGTCTCTAAGGGGTCTCTAAGGGGTCCCTATGGGGCAGCTATGGGGTCTCAATGGATCTCAATGGATCTCAATGGAACTCAGTGGGTCCCAATGGAACTCAATGGATCTCAATGGAACCCTAAGGGCACTCTATGAGTCTCTATGGGGCAGCTATAGGGCAGCTATGGGGCAGCTATGGGGCAGCTGTGGGGCAGCTATTGGGTCTCTAAGGGGTCCCTATGGGTCTCAATGGATCCCAATGGAACTCAATGGATCTCAATGGAACCCTATGGGCTCCCTATGGGGTCTCTATGGGGCAGCTATGGGGCAGCTATGGGGCAGCTGTGGGGCAGCATTACCTGCACTAACAGTGAGATCTCTTGGAACACTTCCTCCTGGCTGGCGCTGGGGGGGAAGACGCGGTCGAAGCTGAAGTCGTATCTCACGTCGTCCTTACGCTCACGGCCAATGTGGGACTGGGGGGGGAAATATGGGGTTGGGGGGGCGTTATAGGGGGAGATATGGGGAGATATGGGGGGATATGGGGGGATATGGGGGGATATGGGGGGTTGGGGGGCAGGAAAGGGAGGTTTGGGGTGGGGAAATGTGAGGTATGGGGGCAGAAAGGGGGGATATGGGGCAGATATGGGGTATTTGGAGGCAGCTATGGGGTATTTGGGGGGTATCTGGGGCAGCTATGGGGCAGATATGGGGCAGCTAGGGGGTATTTAGGGCAACTATGGGGCAGCTATGGGGTATTTGGGGCAGATATGGGGCATTAAGGGGGTAAATGTGGGGCTAGGGGACAGATAGGGGGGATATGGGGCAGATAGGGGGGAGATATGGGGCAGATAGGGGTTATTTGGGGGATATATGGGGCAGCTATAGGGTATTTGGGGCAACTATGGGGCAGCTATGGGGTATCTGGGGCAGATATAGGGTATTTGGGGCAGATGTAGGGTATAAATGGGGTAAATGTGGGGCTAGAGGACAGATAGGGGGATATGGGGCAGATAGGGGGTATTTGGGGCAGATATGGAGCACCTATGGGGTAGATATGGGGCAGCTATGGGGTATTTGGGGCAGATGTGGGGTATTAAGGGGGTAAATGTGGGGCTAGGGGACAGATAGGGGGATATGAGGCAGATAGGGGGGAGATATGGGGCAGATAGGGGATATTTGGGGCAGATAGGCGGTATTTGGGGCAGATATGGGGCAGATAGGGGATATTTGGGGCAGATAGGGGGTATTTGGGTCAGATAAGGGGCTATTGGGGGCAGATAGGGGGCATATGGGGCAGCTATGGGGTATTTGGGGGGTATGTGGGGCAGATAGGGGGTTATTTGGGGGGTATATGAGGGGTTGGGGGGCAGAAAGGGGGGATATGGGGTATTTGGGGGGTATTTGGGGCAACTATGGGGCAGATATGGGGCAGCTAGGGGGTATTTAGGGCAACTATGGAGCAGCTATGGTGTATTTGGGGCAGATATGGGGTAATAAGGGGCTGGGGGACCGATAGGGGGGATATGGGGCAGATAGGGGGGAGATATGGGGCAGATGGGGTTATTTGGGGGGTATATGGGGCAGATAGGGGGTACTTGGGGCAACTATGGGGCAGCTATGGGGTATTTGGGGCAGATGTGGGGTATTAAGGGGGTAAATGTGGGGCTAGGGGACAGATGGGGGGATATGGGGCAGATAGGGGATATTTGGGGTAGATAGGGGGTATTTGGGGCAGATATGGGGCAGATATAGGGCATTTGGGGCAGAAAGGGGGGTATTTGGGGCAGATAAGGGGCTATTGGGGGCAGATAGGGGGGATATGGAGCAGATATGGGGTATTTGGGGGCAGCTACGGGGTATTTGGGGGTAAAAAGTGGGGTATGGGGGCAGAAGGGGGGGATATGGGGCAGCTATGGGGCATTTGGGGGCAGCTATGGGGTATTGGGGGGGTATTTGGGGCAGATAAAGGGTTATTGGGGGCAGATAGGTGGGTATTGGGGCAGCTATGGGGTCTCTAAGGGGTCCCTATGGGTCTCACTCAATGGATCTCAATGGACCTCAATGGAACCCTATGGGGTCTCTATGGGGCAGCTATGGGGCGGCTATGGGGCAGCTATGGGGCAGCTATGGGGTCCCTATGGGGTCTTTATGGGGAAGCTATGGGGCCTCTATGGGTCTCAATGGAACTCAATGGATCTCAATGGAACCCTATGGGGTCCCTATGGGGCAGCTATGGGGCAGCTATGGGGTCTCCGTGGGTCCCTATCGGGTCTTTATGGGGCAGCTATGGGGTCTCTATGGGTCTCAATGGATCCCAATGGATCTCAGTGGGTGCCAATGGAACTCAATGGGTTCCAATGGAACTCAATGGATCTCAATGGAACTCAATGGATCTCAATGGATCTCAATGGAACTCTATGGGCTCTCTATGGGGCAGCTATGGGGTCTCTGTGGGTCCCTATGGGGTCCTTATGGGGCAGCTATGGGGTCTCTATGGATCTCAATGGAACCCTATGGGGTCTCCATGGGATCCCTATGGGTCTCAATGGATCTCAATGGGTCTCAATGGAACCCTATGGGGTCTCTATGGGGCAGCAGCTATGGGGTCTCTATGGGTCTCAATGGATCTCAATGGAACTCAGTGGGTCCCAATGGAACTCAATGGGTTCCAATGGAACTCAATGGAACTCAATGGATCTCAATGGAACCTAATGGGCTCTCTATGGGGTCCCTATGGGGTCTCTATGGGGTCTATGGGGTCTCTATGGGGTCTCAATGGATCCCAATGGAACTCAGGGGAACTCAATGGGTCCCTATGGGGCAGCTATGGGGTCTCAATGGAACTTTATGGGGTCTCTATGGGGCAGCTATGGGGTCTCTATGGGGCAGCTATGGGGTCTCTATGGGGTCTCTATGGGCAGCTATGGGGTCTCTATGGGTCTCAATGGATCTCAATGGAACTCAGTGGGTCCCAATGGAACTCAATGGATCTCAATGGAACTCAATGGATCTCAATGGAACCCTAAGGGCTCTCTATGGGGTCCCTATGAGGTCCCTATGGGGTCCCTATTTGCAGCTATGGGGCAGCTATGAGGTCTCTATGGGTCTCAATGGATCTCAATGGAACTCAGTGGGTCCCAATGAAACTCAATGGGTTCCAATGGAACTCAATGGAACTCAATGGATCTCAATGGATCTCAATGGAACCCTATGGGATCTCTATGGGGTCCCTATGGGGTCTCTATGGGGCAGCTATGGGGTCTCTATGGGGTCTCTATGGGTCTCAGTGGATCTCAATGGAACTCAGTGGGTCCCAATGGAACTCAATGGATCTCAATGGAACTCAATGGAACCCTATGGGGTCTCTATGGGGCAGCTATGGGGTCACTATGGGGTCCCTATGGGGTCTCTATGGGGCAGCTATGGGGTCTCTATGGGGTCTCTATGGGTCTCAATGGATCTCAATGGATCTCAGTGGGTCCCAATGGAACTCAATGGATCTCAATGGAACCCTAAGGGCTCTCTATGGGGTCCCTATGGGGTCCCTATGGGGCAGCTATGGGGTCTCTATGGGGTCTCTATGGGTCTCAATGGATCTCAATGGAACTCAGTGGGTCCCAATGGAACTCAGTGGGTTCCAATGGAACTCAATGAATCTCAATGGAACCCTAAGGGCTCTCTATGGGGTCCCTATGGGGTCCCTATGGAGTCTCTATGGGGCAGCTATGGGGTCTCTATGGGGTCTCTATGGGTCTCAATGGGTCCCAATGGAACTCAATGGGTCCCAATGGAACTCAATGGATCTCAATGGAACTCAATGGAACTCAATGGAATTCAATGAATCTCAATGGAACCCTAAGGGCTCTCTATGGGGTCCCTATGGGGTCCCTATGGGGTCCCTATGGGGTCCCTATGGGGCAGCTATGGGGCAGCTATGGGGCAGCTATGGGGTCTCTATGGGGCAGCTATGGGGTCTATGGGGCCTCTATGGGGTCTCTAAGGGGTCCCTATGGGTCTCAGTGGATCTCAATGGAACTCAATGAATCTCAATGGAACCCTAAGGGCTCTCTATGGGGTCCCTATGGGGTCCCTATGGGGCAGCTATGGGGTCTCTATGGGGTCTCTATGGGTCTCAATGGATCTCAATGGAACTCAGTGGGTCCCAATGGAACTCAGTGGGTTCCAATGGAACTCAATGAATCTCAATGGAACCCTAAGGGCTCTCTATGGGGTCCCTATGGGGTCCCTATGGAGTCTCTATGGGGCAGCTATGGGGTCTCTATGGGGTCCCTATGGGTCTCAGTGGATCTCAATGGAACTCAATGAATCTCAATGGAACCCTAAGGGCTCTCTATGGGGTCCCTATGGGGTCCCTATGGGGTCCCTATGGGGTCCCTATGGGGCAGCTATGGGGTCTCTATGGGGCAGCTATGGGGTCTATGGGGCCTCTATGGGGTCTCTAAGGGGTCCCTATGGGTCTCAGTGGATCTCAATGGAACTCAATGGATCTCAATGGAACCCTATGGGCTCTCTATGGGGTCCCTATGGGGTCTCTATGGGGCAGCTATGGGGTCTCTATGGGGTCTCTATGGGTCTCAATGGATCTCAATGGAACTCAGTGGGTCCCAATGGAACTCAATGGAACTCAATGGAACTCAATGAATCTCAATGGAACCCTAAGGGCTCTCTATGGGGTCCCTATGGGGTCCCTATGGGGCAGCTATGGGGCAGCTATGGGGTCTCTATGGGGCAGCTATGGGGTCTATGGGGCCTCTATGGGGTCTCTAAGGGGTCCCTATGGGTCTCAGTGGATCTCAATGGAACTCAATGGATCTCAATGGAACCCTAAGGGCTCTCTATGGGCTCTCTATGGGGTCCCTATGGGGTCCCTATGGGGCAGCTATGGGGCAGCTATGGGGTCTCTATGGGTCTCAATGGATCTCAATGGATCTCAGTGGGTCCCAATGGAACTCAATGGGTCCCAATGGAACTCAATGGAACTCAATGGATCTCAATGGAGCCATATGGGCTCTCTATGGGCTCTCTATGGGGTCTCTATGGGGCAGCTATGGGGTCCCTATGGGGTCTCTATGGGTCTCAATGGATCTCAATGGAACTCAGTGGGTCCCAATGGAACTCAATGGATCTCAATGCAACTCAATGGATCTCAGTGGAACCCTATGGGGTCCCTATGGGGCAGCTATGGGTCAGCTATGGGGTCTCTGTGGGTCCCTATGGGGTCTCTATGGGGCAGCTATGGGGTCTCTATGGATCTCAATGGAACTCAGTGGGTCCCAATGAAACTCAATGGGTTCCAATGGAACTCAATGGATCTCAATGGAACCCTATGGGGTCCCTATGGGGTCTCTATGGGGCAGCTATGGGGTCTCTGTGGGTCCCTATGTGGTCTCTATGGGGAAGCTATGGGGTCTCTATGGGTCTCAATGGAACCCTATGGGGTCTCTATGGGGCAGCTATGGGGTCTCTGTGGGTCCCTATGGGGTCTCTATGGGGCAGCTATGGGGTCTCTATGGGTCTCAATGGATCTCAATGGAACTCAGTGGGTCCCAATGGAACTCAATGAATCTCAATGGAACTCAATGGATCTCAATGGAACCCTATGGGCTCTCTATGGGGTCCCTATGGAGTCCCTATGGGGTCTCTATGGGGCAGCTATGGGGAAGCTATGGGGTCTCTATGGGTCTCAATGGATCTCAATGGAACTCAGTGGGTCCCAATGGAACTCAATGGGTCCCAATGGAACTCAATGGATCTCAATGGAACTCAATGGAACTCAATGGAACTCTCAATGAATCTCAATGGAACCCTAAGGGCTCTCTATGGGGTCCCTATGGGGTCCCTATGGGGCAGCTATGGGGTCTCTATGGGGCAGCTATGGGGTCTATGGGGCCTCTATGGGGTCTCTAAGGGGTCCCAATGGAACTCAATGGATCTCAATGGAACTCAATGGATCTCAATGGAACCCTATGGGATCTCTATGGGGTCCCTATGGGGTCTCTATGGGGTCTATGGGGTCTCTATGGGTCTCAATGGATCCCAATGGATCTCAGTGGGTCCCAATGGAACCCTATGGGGTCTCTATGGGCTCTCTATGGGCTCTCTATGGGGTCCCTATGGGGCAGCTATGGGGCAGCTATGGGGCAGTCGTTACCTGCTCCTCTTTAAGCAGCACCAAGGCCTTATTATCGTGTGCTGGGAACTGCAGATGTTCCATCCCCGTCTGAACCTCCAGCTCCGCAGCCAAAAGGGGCCGGACCCGACAGAAAACCCGGATATTGCCCTAAAAAAACCCCAAAAATGGGAAATTTGGGGGTTTGGGGCCCATATATACATCATATATACACATATATAGACATATAAAGCCATATATAGCCATATATAGCCCCATATAGTCCTATATAACCCCATATACCCCATATATCCCCATATAGCCCCATATAACCCTACATATCTCCATATAGCCCTATATACCCCCATATATCCCCATATAACCCTACATATCTCCATATAGCCCTATATGCCCCCATATATCCCCATATGCCCTTATGTAGCCCCATATATCCCCATATAGCCCCATATACCCCCATATAGCCCCATATACCCCCATATAGCCCCCATATGGCCCCATATACCCCCATTTATCCCCCATATAGACCCATATAACCCCATATATCCCCATATAATCCTATATATCTCCATATAGCCCCATATATCCCCATATACCCCCATATATACCCATATACCCCCATATATACCCACATATAGCCCCATATAGCCCCATATATCCCCATATAGCCCCATATACCCCCATATAGCCCCATATACCCCCATATAGCCCCCATATGGCCCCATATACCCCCATTTATCCCCCATATAGACCCATATACCCCCATATATCCCCCATATAGTCCCATATAGCCCCATATACCCCCATATAGACCCACATATATCCCCATATATCCCCCATATAGCCCTATATATCCCAATATATCCCCACATATACCCACATATATCCCCATATACCCCAATATACCCCCATATAGCCCCCATATAGTCCCATATATAGCCACATATAGCCCCATATACCCCCATATATCCCCCCATACACCCCCATATATCCCCATATACCCCCATATATACCCACTTATAGCCATATATAGCCCGATATACCCCCCATATACCCCCATATATACCCCCATATCCCCCCCATATAGCCCTATACAGCCCCATATAGCCCTATATACCCCCATATATCCCCATATAGCCCCATATATCTCCCATATAGCACCATATATTCCCATATACCCCCATATATATCCCCATATATCCCCCATATACCCCCATATATCCCCCATATAACCCCATATATACCCCCATATATCCCCATATAGCCCCATATACACCCATATATTCCCCCATATAGCCCTATATATCCCAATATATCCCCATATACTCTCATATATCCCCATATAGCCCCATACATCCCCATATATCCACATATAGCCCCATATATCCCCCATATACCCACATATACCCCCATATATCCCCATATATCCTCCATATATACCCACATATATCCCCATATACACCCATATATCACCATATAGCCCTATATAGCCCCATATACCCCCATATACCCTGATATATCCCCATATATACCCACATATATCCCCATATACCCCCATATATCCCCATATACCCCCATATAGCCCCATATACCCCCATACACCCCCATATATCCCCCCATACACCCCCATATACCCCCCATATAGCCCCATACACCCCTATATAGCCCCATATACCCCCATATATCCCCATATATACCCACATATAGCCCCATATAGCCCCATATATCTCCATATACCCCCATAAATCTCCCATATAGCCCCATATATAGCCACATATAGCCCTATATACCCCCATATCCCCCCCATATATCCCTATATACCCCCATACAACCCTATACAGCCCTATATAGACTTATATAGCCCCATATACCCCCATATAACCCTATATCCCCACATATCCCCCATATATCCCCATATACCCCCATATACCCCCATATATCTCCCATATAGCCCCATATATAGCCACATATACCCCCATATATCCCCCCATACACCCCCATATACCCCCCATATAGCCCCATACACCCCCATATATCCCCATATACCCCCATATAGCCCCATATATCCCCCATATAACCCCATACACCCCCATATATCCCCCATATACCCCCATATATACCCACATATACCCCCATATCCCCCTATACAGCCCTATATAGCCCCATATAACCCCTATGGCCCCATATATCCCTATACACCCCCATTCCCACCTTCAGCTCCTGCACCATGTTGTGCAGCCTCCTCCTCTCCATCTCCCATTGGTGCCATATATACAGCCATATATACCCCCATATCCCCCCCATATAGCCTTATATAGCCCTATATAACCCCATATACCCCCATATATATCCCCCATATACCCCCATATATCCCCATATATCCCCCATATAACCCCATATAACCCCATATAACCCCATATATACCCCCATATATCCCCATACAGCCCCATATACACCCATATATTCCCCCATATAGCCCTATATATCCCAATATATCCCCATATACTCTCATATATCCCCATATAGCCCCATACGTCCCCATATATCCACATATAGCCCCATATGTCCCCCATATACCCACATATACCCCCATATATCCCCATATATCCCCCATATATACCCACATATATCCCCATATACCCCCATATATCACCATATAGCCCTATATAGCCCCATATACCCCCATATACCCTGATATATCCCCATATATACCCACATATATCCCCATATACCCCCATATATCCCCATATACCCCCATATATCTCCCATATAGCCCCACATATCCCCATATACCCCCATATATCTCCCATACAGCCCCACATATCCCCATATACCCCCATATATCCCCATATACCCCCATATATACCCCCATATCCTCCCATATAGCCCCATATATCCCCACATATATCCCCATATACCCCCATATATACCCATATACTCCCATATATCCCCATATACCCCCATATATCCCCCCATATCCCCCCATATACCCCCCATATAGCCCCATACACCCCCATATATCCCCATATACCCCCATATAGCCCCATATACCCCCATATAGCCCCATATATCCCCATATAGCCCCCCATATACCCCCATATACCCCCCATATAGCCCCATACACCCCCATATATCCCCATATACCCCCATATATCCCCATATATCCCCATATATCCTCATATACACCCATATACCCCCATATACCTTCAGCTCCTGCACCATGTTGTGCAGCCTCCTCCTCTCCATCTCCCATTGGTGCCATATATACAGCCATATATACCCCCATATACCCCCCATATAGCCCCATACACCCCCATATATCCCCATATAGCCCCATATATCCCCCATATAGCCCCATATAGCCCCAAATAGCCCCCCATATAGCTCTATATATCCCAATATAGCCCCATATACCCCCATGTAGCTCCATATATCCCCATATATCCCCATATATGCCCACATATATCCCCCATACAGCCCCATATACCCCCATATACCCCCCATATACCCCCATATCCCCCTCATATAGCCCCATATACCCCCATACACCCCCATATATCCCCCCATACACCCCCATATACCCCCCATATAGCCCCATACACCCCTATATAGCCCCATATAGCCCCATATACACCCATATATCCCCCATATAGCCCCATATACCCCCATATATACCCACATATACCCCCATATATCCCCCCATATCCCCCATGTACCCCCATATACCCCCATATATACCCCCATATACCCCCATATATCCCTATATATCCCCATATATCCCCCATATAGTCCCATATACCCCCATACACCCCCATATATCCCCCCATACACCCCCATATACCCCCCATATAGCCCCATACACCCCTATATAGCCCCATATAGCCCCATATACCCCCATATATCCCCCCATACACCCCCATATACCCCCCATATAGCCCCATACACCCCTATATAGCCCCATATAGCCCCATATACCCCCATATATCCCCCATATAACCCCATATAACTCTATATATCCCCATATACCCCCATATATCCCCATATAGCCCTATATATCCCCATATACCCCCATATATCCCCATATACCCCCATATACCCCCATATAGCCCCATATATCCCTATATATACCCACATACATCCCCATATACCCCCATAAATCTCCCATATAGCCCCATATATAGCCACATATATCCCCATATAGCCCCATATACCCCCATATATCCCCCATATAGCCCCATATATATCCCCATATATCCCCCATATAGTCCCATATATCCCCCATATAACCCCATATAACCCCATATATACCCCCATATATCCCCATATAGCCCCATATACACCCATATATTCCCCCATATAGCCCTATATATCCCAATATATCCCCATATACTCTCATATATCCCCATATAGCCCCATACATCCCCATATATCCACATATAGCCCCATATATCCCCCATATACCCACATATACCCCCATATATCCCCATATATCCCCCATATATACCCACATATATCCCCATATACCCCCATATATCTCCCATATAGCTCCATATATCCCCATATACCCCCATATATATCCCCATATATCCCCATATACCCCCATATATCCCCCATATAGCCCCATATATATCCCCATATATCCCCCATATAGTCCCATATACCCCCATATAGCCCCATATACCCCCATATATCCCCCATATATACCCATATAGCCCTATATATACCCATATACCCCCATATAACTCTATATATCCCCATATACCGCCATATATCTCCCATATAGCCCCATATATAGCCACATATAGCCCCATATACCCCCCATATAGCCACATATAGCCCCATATATCCCCCACATAGCCCCATATAGCCCCTATAGCCCCACATATACCCCCATATATCCCCATAAACCCCCATGTACCCCCATATATCTCCCATATAGCCCCATATATAGCCACATATAGCCCTATATACCCCCATATCCCCCCATATAGCCCCATATACCCCCATATATACCCCATATCCCCCCCATATAACTCTATATATCCCCATATAGCCCCATATATCCCCATATACCCCCATATATACCCCATATCCCCCCCATATAGCCCTATATAGCCTCATATAGCCCCATATCCCCCCCATACAGCCATATATACCCCCATATAACCCTATACAGCCCCATATAACCCATATAGCCCCATATAACCCCTATATAGCCCCATATCCCCCCTATTCCCACCTTCAGCTCCTGCACCATGTTGTGCAGCCTCCTCCTCTCCATCTCCCATTGGTGCCATATATACAGCCATATATACCCCCATACAACCCTATACAGCCCCATGTAGCCCCATATACCCCCATATATCCCCATATACCCCCATATATCTCCCATATAGCTCCATATATCCCCATATACCCCCATATATCCCCCATATACCCCCATATATCCCCCATATAACCCCATATAACCCCATATATACCCCCATATACCCCCACATATCACCATATAGCCCTATACAGCCCCACATATCCCCATATAGCCCCATATATCCCCATATATCCCCCATATAACCCCATATAACCCCATATATCCCCATATAGCCCCCCATATACCCCCATATACCCCCCATATAGCCCCATACACCCCCATATATCCCCATATACCCCCATATAGCCCCATATATCCCCATATAGCCCCATATACCCCCATATATCCCCATATAGCCCTATATATCCCAATATATCCCCATATACTCTCATATATCCCCATATAGCCCCATACATCCCCATATATCCACATATACCCCCATATAGCCCCATATACCCCCATCTACCCCCATATATCCCTATATATACCCACATACATCCCCATATACCCCCATATATCCCCATATACCCCCATATACCCCCATATATCCCCATATACCCCCATACACCCCCATATACCCCCATATATCCCCATATAGCCCTATACACCCCCATATATCCCCATATAGCCCCATATATCCCCATATACACCCATATATACCCATATAGTCCCATATATCCCCCATATACCCCCATATATCCCCATATACCCCCATATATCCCCATATATCCCCCATATACCCCCATATATCCCCATATATCCCCCATATAACCCCATATAACCCCATATATACCCCCATATATCCCCATATATCCCCATATAGCCCCATATACCCCCGTATATCCCCCATATAACCCCATATAACTCTATATATCCCCATATACCCCCATATATACCCATATAGCCCTATACAGCCCTATATAGCCTTATATAGCCCCATATACCCCCATATACCCCCATATACCCCCATATACCTTCAGCTCCTGCACCATGTTGTGCAGCGTCCTCCTCTCCATCTCCCATTGGTGCCATATATACAGCCATATATACCCCCATACAACCCTATACAGCCCTATATAGCCCCATATACACCCATACACCCCCATATACCTTCAGCTCCTGCACCATGTTGTGCAGCCTCCTCCTCTCCATCTCCCATTGGTGCTGCTGTTCCTCCATCTCCTGCAGCCTCTGGTTCTGGTTCTGGTTCTGGGTTCGGAGCCGCCCCAGTTCGGCCTCGTATTGTTCCTGCTGTTGCCTTAATGTCATGGCCTGAGATTCCACCCGCTGCTTCAGTTCCGTGTTGTCTGAGATGCTTTGGGTCAATGAGGATTTGGTTTGGTGGAGCTCGGACTGGAATAGGGGGGGAGAAGTGGGGTGAATGGGGGGGGATGTGGGGCTGAAAGGGGGGATATGGGGCTGAAAGGGGGGATATGGGGCTGAAAGGGGGGATATGGGGCAGATAAGGGGGGATATGAGGCTGAAAGGGGGGATGTGGGGCAGGAAAAGGGGATATAGGGCAGAAAGGGGGGTAGAAAGGGCGGATATGGGGCAGATAAGGGGGGATATTGGGCTGAAAGGGGGGATGTGGGGCAGATAAGGGGGGATGTGGGGCAGATAAGGGAGGATATGGGGCTGAAAAGGGGGGATATGGGGCTGATAAGGGGGGATATGGGGCTGAAAGGGGGGATATGGGGCTGAAAGGGGGGATGTGGGGCAGATAAGGGGGGATGTGGGGCTGAAAGGGGGGATATGGGGGAGATAAGGGGGGATATGGGGCAGATAAGGGGGGATGTGGGGCTGAAAGGGGGGGATGTGGGGCTGATAAGGGGGGATATAGGGCAGATAAGGGGGGATATGGGGCTGAAAGGGGGGATGTGGGGCAGATAAGGGGGGATATGGGGCAGATAAGGGGGGATGTGGGGTCCTATAGGGTCAGTATATGGGGGGGTCCTATAGGGTCTGTATATGGGGGGTCCTATAGGGTCTGTATATGGGGTGGCCCTATAGGGTCTGTATATGGGGGGTCCTATAGGGTCTGTATATGGGGGGTTCTATAGGGTCTGTATATGGGGGGTCCTGTAGGGTCTGTATATGGGGGGTCCTATAGGGTCTGTATATGGGGGGTCCTATAGGGTCCGTATATGGGGGGGTCCTAAAAGGTCTGTATATGGGGGGGTCCTATAGGGTCTGTATATGGGGGGTCCTATAGGGTCCGTATATGGGGGGGTCCTAAAAGGTCTGTATATGGGGGGGTCCTATAGGGCCTGTATATGGGGGTCCTATAGGGTCTGTATATGGGGGGTCCTATAGGGTCTGTATATGGGGGATCCTATAGGGTCTGTATATGGGGGGGTCCTATAGGGTCTGTATATGGGGGGGTCCTATAGGGTCTGTATATGGGGGGTCCTATAGGGTCTGTATATGGGGTGGCCCTATAGGGTCTGTATATGGGGGGTCCTATAGGGTCTGCATATGGGGGGGTCCTATAGGGTCTGTATATGGGGTGGCCCTATAGGGTCAGTATATGGGGGGTCCCTATAGGGTCAGTATATGGGGGTCCCTATAGGGTCTGTATATGGGGTGGCACTATAGGGTCTGTATATGGGGGGTCCTATAGGGTCTGTATATGGGGGTGTTCCTATAGGGTCTGTATATGGGGGGTCCTATAGGGCCTGTATATGGGGTGGCCCTATAGGGTCTGTATATGGGGGGTCCTATAGGGCCTGTATATGGGGAGGTCCTATAGGGTCTGTATATGAGGGTTTTCCTATAGGGTCTGTATATGGGGGGGTCCTATAGGGTCTGTATATGGTGGTCCTATAGGGTCTGTATATGGGGTGGCCCTATAGGTTCTGTATATGGGGTGGCCCTATAGGGTCTGTATATGGGGGGTCCTATAGGGTCTGTACATGGGGGGGTCCTATAGGGTCTGTATATGGGGGGTCCTATAGGGTCAGTCTATGGGGTGGCCCTATAGGGTCTGTATATGGGGGGTCCTATAGGGTCTGTATATGGGGGGTCCTATAGGGTCTGTATATGGGGGGTCCTATAGGGCCTGTATATAGGGGGTCCTATAGGATCAGTATATGGGGGGTCCTATAGGGTCAGTATATGGGGTGGCCCTATAGGGTCTGTATATGGGAGGTCCTATAGGGTCTGTATATGGGGGGGTCCTATAGGGCCTGTATATGGGGGGGTCCTATAGGGTCTGTATATGGGGGGTCCTATAGGGTCTGTATATGGGGGGGTCCTATAGGGTCTGTATATGGGGGGTCCTATAGGGTCTGTATATGGGGGGGACCTATAGGGCCTGTATATGGGGGTCCTATAGGGTCTGTATATGGGGTGGCCCTATAGGGTCTGTATATGGGGGGGTCCTATAGGGTCTGTATATGGGGTGGCCCTATAGGGTCTGTATATGGAGGGTCCTATAGGGTCAGTATATGGGGGGTCCTATAGGGTCTGTATATGGGGGGTCCTATAGGGTCTGTATATGGGGGGTCCTATAGGATCTGTATATGGGGGTCCCTATATGGTCAGTCTATGGGGTGGCCCTATATCCCACCATGGCGCCCCCCAGCTGTTCCCTCAGCTCCTTCTCTGTGTCCTTGAGCCGCTCTAGTTCCCGGCCCTTCAGCTCCGACTCCTGACGCCGCTGTTCCAGCTCCGAGCTCATGGTGCTGTATGGAATCCATACATTGCACTGTTACACTACGGGATCAGCCCCCCCCACCCCCAGCGTTACATTATGGGACCCCCCCCCCCTCCAACACTCTCACCCCCCCCTCCAACCCCCTCTCCCCCCCCTTCCAACCCTCTCCCCCCTCCTCCCCCCCACCCCCCCTTCAGCCCTCTCCCCCCCCTTCCCCCCTCCCCTCCAACCCTCTCCCCCCCTTCTCCAACCCTCTCCCCACCCCCTCCAACCCTCTCCCCTCCACCCCTCTCCCCCCTTCTAGCCCTCTCTCCCCTCCTCCTCCCCCTCTCCCCCCCCAGCCCTTCCCTTCCTCCCATCTCCCCCTCCCTCCCCTCCAGCCCCATTCCCTCTCCCCCCCACCCTCTCCCCTCCCTCTCCCCCCTCCTCTCCTTCCCAGCCCCCCTCCCTCTCCCCCAGCCCTCTCCCCCCTCCTCCCAGCCCTTCCCCTCCTGCCCCTCTCCCTCCCTCCCTCCTCTCCCACTCCTCCAGGCCACCTCCCCCCCCTTCAAGCCCCCCCACGTCCCTCTCCCCTCCTCCCCTCCCTCTCCCCTCCAGCCCTTCTCCCTCTCCCCCATCCTCCCCTCCCCCCCCAGCCCTCTCCCCATCCAGCCCCCCTCCATCCCCACTCCTCTCCCTCCCAGCCCTCCTCCTCTTCCCCCTCCCTGCCCTCCTCCTCCCCACCCTCTGTCCCCCCAGCCCTTCCCCCCCTCTCCCCTCCAGCCCTTTCCCCTCCTCCCTCCCCTCCAGCCCCCCTCCCTCTCCCCTCCAGCCCTCTCCCCCCTCCTCCTCCTCCCCTCTCTCCTCCAGCCCTCCCCTCTCTCCCCTCCAGCCTTCCCTCTCCCCCTCTCCCTCCCCTCCTCCCCTCCCCCCTCTCCTCTCCAGCCCCCTCCCCTCTCCCCCCAGTCTTCCCCCTCCCCACCCCCTCCCCCTCCAGCCTTCCCTCCACCCCAGCCCTCTCCCCACTCCTCCTTCCCCTCTCCCCCCCCTCCCCCCCAGCCCCATTCCCTCTCCCCCCCACCCTCTCCCCTCCCCCCCCCTCCAACCCTCTCCCCCCCAGCCCCCCTCCCTCTCTCCCCTCCATTCCTCTCCCCTCCTCCTTCCCCTGCAGCCCTCTCCCTCCTCCTCCTCTACCCTCACCCCTCCAAACCTCTCCCCTCCTCCCCTCTCCCCCCTCCTACCAAGTCTTCTTCCCTCCAGCCCTCCCCCTCCCTCACCCTCTCTCCCCTCCAGTCCTCTCCCCCCTCCAGCCCTCCCTCACCCCCTCTCCCCTCCCACCCCTCCCTCCCTCCCACCCTCTCCCCTCCTCCTCCCTCCCTCCAGCCCTCCCTCTCCCTCCCCTACTCTCCAGCCTTCCCTCTCCCACCCTCTCCCCTCCAGCCCCCAGCCCTCTCCCCCTCTCTCCCCATCCCCTCTCCCCCCTCCTCCTCCCCCTCTCCCCTCCTCCTTCCCCTCCAGCCCTCTCCCCCCTCCTCACCCCTCTCCCCTCTCCTCCTCCTTCCCCTCCCAGCCCTCTCTCCCCTCCTCCCCACCCTCTCTCCCCCTTCCCAGCCCTCTCCCCCCTCCTCCCCTCTCCCTTCCATCCCTCTCCCCCCTCCTCCTTCCCCTCCAGCCCTCTCCCCCCTCCTCCTCCTCCCCTCCTCCCCTCTCTCCCCCCCCTTCCCAGCCCTCTCCCCTCTCCTCACCCCTCTCCCCCCTCCTCCTCCCCCCTTCTCCCCTCCTCCTCCCCCCTTCTCCCCTCCTCCTCCCCCTCTCCCTCCTCCTCCCCCCTCTAGCCTTCTCCCCCCTCCTCCTCCCCCCTTCTCCCCTCCAGCCTTCCCCCCACCCCAGCCCTCTCCCCCCTCCTCCCCTCTCCCTTCCAGCCCTCTCCCCCCTCCTCCTTCCCCTCCAGCCCTCTCCCCTCCTCCTCACCCTCTCCCCCCCCTTCCCAGCCCTCTCCCCCCTCCTCCTCCCCCCTTCTCCCCTCTCCCCCCCTCCCTATCCCCTCCAGCCCCCCTCCTTTCCCCTCTCCCCCCACCCCTCCACCCCTCTCCCTCCCCCCCTCCCCACCTGACAGCAGCATCCAGCTCCTCCACTCTCTCGTCCCTCTCCCTCAGAGCCTCCTCCATCTCCTCCACCTTCTCCTTGAGTTTCCCGTTCTCCTCCTCCAACCTTTGAGCTTTCTCCTTCTGGTTCCCCAGGGCCGCCCGGACGTCGCTCAGTTGCCCCTTTAAATCCCAAGCCGCTCTCCGACGATGAACCTGAGCTTGTGGGGCTGCCCCACAAGTCCCTTTGCCAGCCTTCGGGGCGGCTGGGACGGTCATAGCCTTCTTTTGAGGCCCTTAATAGGGGGGATAGAAGCGATGTTTCATAGCCAGCCCTATATACAGAGACCCATTGATATCCCATAGTGTTATTACCTGGTGCTGGGGGGGCCGGGACGGTCAGTGCCCGCAATGGGGCTCGGTTGGGGGGCTGGGATGAGGAGGTGGCAGAGCGGAGACGTTTCTATGGGGGGAAAGAGGTGGTAGAACCCTATAAGGAACCCTAATGGAACCCTATAAGGAACCCTATAAGGAACCCTATAAGGAACCCTAATGGAACCCTATAAGGAGCCCTATAAGGACACCTATAAGGACCCCTATAGGGACTCCTATAAGGAACCTTAAAGGACCCCTAGAAGGAGCCCTAGAAGGAACCCTATGAGGGTCCCTACGAGGGACCATATAGGATTCCTATAAGGAACCCTATAAGTAGCCCTATAAGGAACCCTATAAGGCACCCTATAAGGAACCCTAATGGAACCCTATAAGGAACCCTAATGGAACCCTATAAGGAACCCTAATGGAACCCTATAAGGAACCCTATAAGGAGCCCTATAAGGAACCCTATAAGGAACTCTATAAGGAACCCTAATGGAACCCTATAAGGAGCCCTAATGGAACCCTAATGGAACCCTATATGGAACCCTATAAGGAACCCTAATGGAACCCTATAAGGAACCCTATAAGGAGCCCTAATGGAACCCTATAAGGAACCCTAATGGAACCCTATAAGGAACCCTATAAGGAACCCTAATGGAACCCTATAAGGAGCCCTAATGGAACCCTATAAGGAACCCTAATGGAATCCTATAAGGAACCCTAATGGAACCCTATAAGGAACTCTATAAGGAACCCTATAAGGAACTCTATAAGGAACCCTATAAGGAACCCTATAAGGAGCCCTATAAGGAACCCTATAAGGAACCCTAATGGAACCCTATAAGGAACCCTAATGGAACCCTAATGGAACCCTATAAGGAACCCTAATGGAACCCTATAAGGAACCCTATAAGGAACCCTATAAGGAACCCTAATGGAACCCTATAAGGAACCCTAATGGAACCCTATAAGGAACCCTAATGGAACCCTATAAGGAACCCTATTGGAACCCTATAAGGAACCCTATAAGGAACCCTAATGGAACCCTATAAGGAACCCTATTGGAACCCTATAAGGAACCCTATAAGGAACCCTAATGGAACCCTATAAGGAACCCTATGAGGAGCCCTATAAGGAGCCCTATGAGGAGCCCTACAAGGAACCCTATAAGGAACCCTATAAGGAGCCCTATAAGGAACCCTATGAGGAGCCCTATGAGGAGCCCCTATAAAGAACCCTATAAGGACCCCTAAAGGACACCTATACGGACCCCTATAAGGAACCCTATGAGGGTCCCTACGAAGTACCATATAGGACCCCTATAAGGAACCCTATAAGGAGCCCTATAAGGAACCCTATAAGGTACCTTAAAGGACCCCTATAAGGAGCCCTATAAGGAACCCTATAAGGAACCCTATGAGGAGCCCTATGAGGACCCCTAAAGGAACCCTGTAAGGATCCCTATAAGGAACCCTATAAGGACCCCTAAAGGACACCTATAAGGACCCCTATAGGGACCCCTATAAGGAACCCCATAAGGAGCCCTATAAGGAGCCCTACAAGGAGCCCTATAAGGAACCCTAATGGAACCCTATAAGGAGCCCTATAAAGAGCCCTATGAGGAACCCTATAAGGACCCCTATAATGAACCCTATAAGGAGCCCTATGAGGAGCCCTGTGAGGAACCCTATAAGGACCCCTATAATGAACCCTATAAGGAGCCCTATGAGGAGCCCTATAAGAAACCCTATGAGGAGCCCTATAAGGAGCCCTATAAGGAACCCTAATGGAACCCTATAAGGAGCCCTATAGGACCCCTAAAGGACTGGAAGAGGCTGCAGGCCTAAAGAACCCCTATAAGAACCCCTATAAGGAACCCTATAAGGAGCCCTATGAGGAACCCTATAAGGAACCCTAAAGGAACCCTATAGGACCCGCATGAGGGACCCTATAAGGAACCCTACAAGGAACCCTATAAGGAACCCTATGAGGAGCCCTATAATGAACCCTATGAGGGTCCCTATGAGGGACCATATAGGACCCCTATAAGGAACCCCATAAGGAGCCCTATGAGGAACCCTATAAGGAGCACTATAAGGAACCCTATAAGGACCCCTATGAGGAGCCCTATAAAGAACCCTATAAGGACCCCTATGAGGACCCCTAATTGAACCCTATAAGGACCCCTATAAAGACCCATATAAGGAGCCCTATAAGGAACCCTATGAGGGTCCATATAGGACCCCTATAAGGAGCCCCATAAGGAACCCCATAAGGAGCCCTATAAGGAACCCCATAAGAAACACCATAAGGAACACCATAAGGACGCCTAAAGGACACCTATAAGGACCCCTAATAGAACCCTATAAGAACCCTATAAGGACCAGACTAGGCCGCAGGCTTGGAGGACCCAACTAGGCCGCAGGCTTGGAGGACCGGACTAGGCCTCAGGCTTGGAGGACCCGACTAGGCCGCAGGCTTGGAGGACCCAACTAGGCCGCAGGCTTGGAGGACCCAACTAGGCCGCAGACCCGGACTAGGCCTCAGGCTCGGAGGACCCGACTAGGCCGCAGTGCTAATAACCGTTCCCTACCTGCTCCGGAGCCGCCGGTTGAGGGCCGGGAGCCGCCCGTTTGGCTGCAGCTCTTCTTACCGGGAGCCTCGATGTCGGTGCTGGGATGTTTAACGGCGGAACCACCGCCATTCCCGGCACCGAAGTGACGCCGTTACCGGAACCCACCGCCGCCATTGCGCGCCTTCCTTCAAACACCTCAGCGCTGCGCTCTCATTGGCTGCCCCCTCCTCCAATCGCCGCAGCCGTTTCGTCGCTCTGTCCCGCCCACTTTGCTCTATCCGCCAATCAGCGCGCTGCTCCCCCTCCCGCCAGTAATATGGATGTCACGTGACGCTCGCCAACGGTCGGGGTGTTTCCCGCCTACGGCCGCCATCTTGGATCGTTGCTAGGCGACGGCGACGCCATCTTGGGGCCTACCCACAAGGGGCGGTCCGGGAGATTATATGGGTTCTATATGGGCAGATATAAAGGTTATAATGTTATTTATGGGCTAATATAAGGGTTATAAGTGATATATATGGGGTTTGGGGCCGATATAGGGGTTATAATAGTTATATATGGTCTATATAAGGGCTATGTGTTCTATATGGTCCATATAAGGGCTATAAGTGTTCTATATGGTCCATATAAGGATTATAAGTGATATATATGGGCCCATATAGGGGTTGTAAGGTTATATATGGGCCCATATAGGGGTTATGTGTTATATATGGGCCCATATAAGGGTTATATGTTATATATGGGCCCATATAAGGGTTATATGTTATATATAGTCCATATAAGGGCTATAAGGTTCTATATGGGTCCATATAAGGGTTATTAAGGTTATATATTGTCCATATAAGGGTTATAAGGTTATATATGGTCCATATAAGGGTTATATGTGTTATATATGGGCCCATATAAGGGCTATAAGTGTTATAAATAGACCCATATAAGGGCTATGTGTTCTATATGGTCCATATAAGGGCTATAAGTGTTCTATATGGGCCATATAAGGGTTATAACATATATGGGCCCATATAGGATTATAAGTGTTATATATGGGCCCATATAAGGGTTATAAGTCTCTATGGGGGGGGGTCTCTATGGGGCAGTGGTTCTATGGGGGGTAGTTCTATGGGGGGGGGTTCTCTATGGGGGTCTCTATATGGGGATCTCTATGGGGTGGGGGTCCCTATAGGGGTCTTTATATGGGATCCCTATGTGTTCCTATGGGTTCCTATTGATTCCTATGGGTCTCTATGGGTCCCTATGTGTCCCTATGTGTCCCTGTGTGTTCCTATGTGTTCCTATGGGTCCCTATGTGTCCCTATGGGTCCCTATGTGTTCCTATGGGTTCCTATGGGTCCCTATGGGTCCCTATGTGTTCCTATGGGTCCTATGGGTCCCTATGTGTTCCTATGGGTTCCTATTGTTTCCTATGTGTCCCTATGGGTCCTATGGGTTCCTATTGTTTCCTATGGGTCCCTATGGGTCCTATGTGTCCCTATTGATTCCTATGGGTCTCTATGTGTCCCTATGGGTCCTATGTGTCCCTATGTATTCCTATGGGTCCCTATGGGTCCCTATGTGTTCCTATGTGTCCCTATGTGTTCCTATGAGTCCCTATTGATTCCTATGGTTCCCTATGGGTCTCTATGTGTTCCTATGGGTCCCTATGTGTCCCTATGGGTTTCTATGGGTCCCTATGTGTCCCTATGGGTCCTATGGGTCCCTATGGGTCCCTATGATTCCCTATGGGTCCCTATGTGTTCCTATGGGTCCCTATGGGTCCCTATGTGTCCCTATGTGTTCCTATGGGTTTCTATTGATTCCTATGGGTCTCTATGTGTCCCTATGGGTCCTATGTGTCCCTATTGTTTCCTATGGGTCCCTATGGGTCCCTATGGGTCCTATGTGTCCCTATTGATTCCTATGGGTCTCTATGTGTCCCTATGGGTCCTATGTGTCGCTATGTATTCCTATGGGTCCCTACGGGTCCCTATGTGTTCGTATGTGTCCCTATGTGTTCCTATGAGCCCCTATTGATTCCTATGGTTCCCTATGGGTCTCTATGTGTTCCTATGGGTCCCTATGTGTCCCTATGGGTTTCTATGGGTCCCTATGTGTCCCTATGGGTCCTATGGGTCCCTATGTGTTCCTATGGGTCCCTATGGGTCCCTATGTGTTCCTATGTATTCCTATGGCTCCCCATGTGTCCCTATGTGTCCCTATGTGTTCCTATGGGTCTCTATGGGTCTCTATGTGTTCCTATGGGTCTCTATGGGTCCCTATGAGTTCCTATGTGTTCCTATGGGTCCCTATTGATTCCTATGGGTCCCTATGTCCCTTGACCACGCCCACCCCCGAAGCCACGCCCCCTTATAAACCCCGACCAATCACAGCCTCCCATACACCCATAAGCCACGCCCACTCCCCCACTGACCACGCCCACATTTGTGGCCACGCCCCCTTATAAACCACGACCAATCAGAGCCTCCCACGTGCGCATAAGCCACGCCCACTCCCCGAAGCCACGCCCACACGCCGAGTCTCCATTCAACATTTATAGACGATGAATGAAACATAAAAGGAACATTAAAAAGACACAAAAAATGACACGAAAAAGGCCAAAAATGACCCAAAATTCGGGGGGAGGGGCGACATACAGAGGGGGGGAGGGGATACTTGGGGGGTGGGGGGCTCCCATGTTATCAATGGGACTCATATGGGACCCCCATGTTATCAATGGGACCCCCGTGTCTTCAATGGGACCCCCATGTTCCCATTGGGACCCATATGAGACCCCCATATCCTCAATGGGACCCCCATGTTCTCAATGGGACCCCCATGTCCTCTATGGGACCCCCATGTTCTCAATGGGACCCCCATGTTCTCAATGGGACCCCCATGTCTTCAATGGACCCTTATGGGACCCCCATGTTCCCATTGGGACCCATATGAGACCCCCATATCCTCTATAGGACCCCCATGTCCTCAATGGGACCCCCATGTTCTCAATGGGACCCCCATGTCCTCTATGGGACCCCCATGGGGTCAATGGGACCCCCATGTTCTCAATGGGACCCCCATGTCCTCTATGGGACCCCCATATCCTCAATGGAACCCCCATGTTCTCAATGGGACCCCCATGTCTTCAATGGGACCCTTATGGGACCCCCATGTTCCCATTGGGACCCATATGAGACCCCCATATCCTCAATGGGACCCCCATGTTCTCAATGGGACCCACTTGTCCCCATGGGTTGGGACCCCCCATGTCTTCAATGGCATCCAGATGGAACCCCCATATCCTCAATGGGACCCATATGGGACCCCCATGTCCTCAATGAGACCCCCATGTTCTCAATGGGACCCTTATGGGACCCCCATGTTCCCAAAAAGACCCATATGGGACCCCCATGTTCCCAATAAGACCCATATGGGACCCCCATATCCTCAATGGGACCCCCATGTTCTCAATGGGACCCCAATATCCCTATAGGATGAGACCCAGGTGGCCCCATTGTCACCCAGATGTTCCCATAGGATGGAATTGAGATGTCACCCACTTGTCCCCATGGGATGAGACCCCCATGTCCCCATTGCCCCCCACCTGCCCCACAGCTGGTGCCCAAACCATCAACCACGGCACCCTCTAGTCCATCCGCAGCCACCTTCAGCACCACGGACAGCTCCCATCAGCACAATGGACAGTTCCCAATCAGGACCATGGACAGCTCCCATCAGCACCACGGACAGCGCCCCCTCCTTCCCCCCTATATCTCCCCCTTCACGCGTCCCCTCCTCCCCAGCCCCCCAAGCCCTTCCTGGGGGTCCCAACCAGCTGCAGGTTGTGGGGTTTGAGGCCTTTATGGGTCTTCTTGTGCCCCCATTGCCCAAGTCCATTATTATGGGATCATGGTGTCACCCAGTTGCCCCCATGGGATGGGACCCTCCCCCCGTCAGCACCACGGACAGCTCCCACATCAGGACCATGGACAGCTCCTCCATCCAGGACCACGGACAGCGCCCCCTCCTTCCCCCCTATATCTCCCCCTTCACGCCTCCCCTCCTCCCCAGCCCCCCAAGCCCTTCCTGGGGGTCCCAACCGGCTGCAGGTTGTGGGGTTTGAGGCCTTTATGGGTCTTCGTGTGCCCACATTGCTAATGTCCATTATTATGGGATCAAGGTGACACCCAGTTCTACCCATGGGATGGGACCCTCCCCCCGTCAGCACCACGGACAGCTCCCATCAGCACCACGGACAGCTCCCATCAGCACAATGGACAGTTCCCAAATCAGCACCATGGACAGCTCCCCCATCTAGGACAATGGACAGCGCCCCCTCCTTCCCCCCTATATCTCCCCCTTCACGCCTCCCCTCCTCCCCAGCCCCCCAAGCCCTTCCTGGGGGTCCCAGCCGGCTGCAGGTTGTGGGGTTTGAGGCCTGTGTGGGTCTTCGTGTGCCCCCATTGTCCATGTCCATTATTATGGGATCAAGGTGTCACCCAGTTGCCCCCATGGGATGGGACCCTCCCCCCGTCAGCACCACGGACAGCTCCCAATCAGGACCACGGACAGCTCCCATCAGCACCATGGACAGCTCCCATCAGGACCATTGACAGCTCCCATCAGCACCATGGACAGCTCCCCCATCCAGGACCATGGACAGCGCCCCCTCCTTCCCCCCTATATCTCCCCCTTCACGCCTCCCCTCCTCCCCAGCCCCCCAAGCCCTTCCTGGGGGTCCCAACCGGCTGCAGGTTATGGGGCAGCCCGGCCGCTCGGTGCCTCCTCTCACAGTGACCTTTGTGCCTGACAAAGCTGTCCCTCCACATGAACTTCTTGGCGCAGACATCGCATTGGTACGGCTTGAGGCCCGTGTGGGTCTTCATGTGCTCGGTCAAATGATGCTTCATCTTGAACTTCTTGCTGCAGACGGGGCAGGCGAATGGCCGCAGGTTGAGGTGCATGTTGACGTGTCGGTCCCTCATGCTCTTATGGGAAAAAGCCTTTCCGCAATGACACATGAAGATCTTGTTGCCATCCGGAGCCGCGGCCAATCGGACGGCGCCGTGTTCCGTTGCCGTGCTTTGAGGGGGGAAGACTAAGATCTGGTTGCCTTGCATGTCCATTGGGAGCAAAGGGCGGGGGGGGAGGTTGGGGGGCTCGGGGGGGTCTTCTAAGCCGCCCCCGTATGGGGAGGGAAAATCCTCCGAGGACTCGCAGAAATCGACCTGTTCGTCTTCGTCTTCCTCCATCTTGGGGGGCCGGGGTTGGAGGGGGGGCAGGGGGTCTTCGTCTTCCTCGCAGGTGAGGACTAAATCCTCTTGGAGCCATTCTTGCTTGACGTAGACCCATTGCTTGTGGGGCACGATGCTGGGCCGGACGTAAAGGGGACGGCGGGTGGATTCTTCTTCTTCTTCCTCTTCCTCTTCGGCTTCCAAAGAGCTTTTGGAGGCCGCCCCATGGCGAACTTGGGGGGCTCTGGGGGGCTCCTCGGGGGTCTCGCGGGGGCTGAAGTAGTTGGAGCTGCTCGGGGATTGGTTGTCGCTGGTGCGGCTGGAATGGGAGCGCAGGGAGGACGACGACGGCCCCATAGAAGACGAGGACGGCCCCATAGCCAACGATGACGGCCCCATAGCCAACGATGACGGCCCCATAGCCAACGACGTTGACCCCATCCCCATTGATGTTGACCCCAATGACGCCATTGACCCCATTGACGTTGATCCCATTGACGTCGTTGACCCCATAGCCAACGATGACGGCCCCATAGCCAACGAAGACGGCCCCGTGGACGACAACGACCCCACTCCCATTGACCCCATTGACGACGACGCCGGCCCCATTGACGAAGATGACCCCATAGAGGACGACGCCGGCCCCACTGATGCCGATGACCCCATTGACGACGATGCCGGCCCCACTGACGCCAACGACCCCATAGACGATGAAGACGGCCCCATTGACGCCGATGACCCCATAGAGGACGACTGCGATCCCATAGAGCCCGATGACCCCATAGAGGACGACTGCGATCCCATAGAGCCCGATGACCCCATAGAGGATGAATTTGACCCCATAGAAGCCGAATGCGACCCCATAGAGGCTGAATGCGACCCCATAGAGCCCGATGACCCCATAGAGGATGAATTCGACCCCATAGAAGCCGAATGCAGCCCCATAGCGACCCGTCCTTCCTTTAACAGCTCCGTGCACTTATCCACGATGTGCCACATCTGAAGGACGCTCCCCACGGTCAAGAAGTTGACGATCTCATCGGGCGCCATGGACAATCTTCCTGTATAGGCCGAACCCAAAACGGTCTCAAAGGCCGAAGGGTCCATGACGTTGGGTAGGACGATGGACGTCATGTTCTTCAATAGGACTTGGTCGTGGAAATAGGGGGAAGAAGCCGCCAAGACGGCGCGATGGGCCCGAAAGACGCGGCCTTGGACGTGGATGGAGATGTCGCAGAGTTTCCCTTCCACCCGTTGTTGGTTCAGGTTGGCCAACAGGGAGCTGGTGATCTCCGGGAAGTCGACGTGGAGGAGGCCGCGATGGTGGGGGGCGCTATGGGGCTGAGGGGGGTCGCTATGGGGCTGAGGGGCACCGTCATGGCTGACATCATGGCCGCCGCTGTCATGGCCGCCGCTGTCATGGCCGTCGCTGCACGCCGCCTCCATGGCAGCGCTGCTCCTGAGGGATGGGTGTCAGTGGGACCCATAGAGCTGCCCCATAGGGCTGCCCCATAGCACAGCCCCATAGAGCTGCCCCATAGGGCTGCTACATAGAGCCGCCCCATAGAGCTGCCCCATAGCGCATCCCCATAGAGCTGCCCCATAGGGCTGCCCCATACAGGTGCCCCATAGAGCTGCCCCATAGCGCAGCCCAATAGAGCCGCCCCATAGCACTGCCCCATAGCACAGCCCCATAGATCTGCCCGTAGAGCTGCTCCATAGCACAGCCCCATAGGGCTGCCCCATAGGGCTGCCCCATAGATCTGCCCATAGAGCTGCCCCATAGCGTAGCCCCATAGGGATGCCCCATAAAGCTGCCCCATAGGGCTGCCCCATAGAGCTGCCCATTGTGCTTACCATCAATCCCCACCCCTATAGGACCCCCCATAGCCCCAACCCCTATAGAGCCCTCCATATAACACCAACCCCTATAGGGCTCCATACACCCCCCCAACCCCTATAGGACCCCATATAGTGCCAACCCCTATAGGGCCCCATACATCCCCAAGATATATAGGGCCCCCTATAGCTCCAAATCCTATAGAACCTCTCATAGTCCCAACCCCTATAGGGCCCCATACACCCCCAACCCCTATAGGGCCCCATACATCCCCAAGCCCTATAGGGCCCCATACATCCCCAAGCCCTATAGGGCCCCCTATAGCACCAACCGTTATAGGGCCCCATACATCCCCAACCCCTATAGGGCTCCCTATAGCCCGAAACCCCATGGGGTACCATACACCACCAACCCCTATAGGGCCCCATATAACACCAACCCCTATAGGTCCCCCTATAGCCCCAACCCCTATAGGGCCCCCTATAGCCCCAAACCCTATAGAACCAGCAAGAGCCCCAACTCCTATAGGGCCCTATACACCCCCAAACCCTATAGGGCCCCCTATAGCCCCAAATCCTATAGAACCTCTAATAGTCCCAAACCCTATAGGGCCCCATACACCCCCAGCCCCTATAGGGCCCCATATAGCCCCAAACCCTATAGGGCCCCATACACCCCCAGCCGCTATAGGGCCCCATATAGTGCCAAGCCCTACAGGGTCCCATACACCACCAACCCCTATAGGGCTCCATATAATGCCAACCCCTATAGGGCCTCCTAAAGCCCTGAACTCTATAGGACCCCTTGACTACCCCAGCCCCTATAAGGCCCCATACAACCCCAGTCCCTATAGGGCCCCCTATAGCACCAACCCCTATAGGGTCCCCTATAGCCCCAAACCCTATAGGGCCCCCTATAGCACCAACCCCTATAGGGCCCCCCATAGCCCCAACCCCTATAGGGCCCCCTATAGCCCCAAACCCTATAGGGCCCCCTATAGCACCAACCCCTATAGGGCCCCATATACCACCAACCCCTATAGGGCCCCATACAACGCCAACCCCCCAGGGCCCCCTATAGATCCCATACAGCCCCCAGAGCCCCCCTATAGATCTCTATGTCCTTTATACTGCCCCATACACCCCCTATAGACCCCCCCACACACCCCAGAGCCCCATATAGATCCCATACCCCCCCTATAGACCCCATACACCCCCTATAGGCCCCAATACACCCCCTATAGATCCCATACACCCCCTATAGACCCCCAAATACCCCCCAGAGCCCCCTATAGACCCCCAGACACCCCCCACAGCCCCCTATAGACACCATACATCCCCTATAGATCCCATACACCCCCTATAGACCCCATACACCCCCCACCGCCCCCTATATCCCCCTATACCCCCTTCCCCACCCTCTTCCCCCCTATAGGCCCCCATACACCCCCCCTACATCCCCCTATATCCCCCCCACATCCCCTATGCACCCCCTATAGACCCCACCCGCCCCTATAGACCCCTAAAGGCCCCCTATATCCCCCCATATACCCTATGGACCCCCTATAGACCCCACCCCCCCCCTATAGGCCCCCCATATCCCCTATAGGCCCCTATAGACCCCCCACATCCCCCCCACATCTCCTATGGGGCTACTATAGAACCCACCCGCCCCTATAGACCCCTATAGACCCCCCATATCCCCAATGGACCTCCAATAGACCCCACCTGCCCCTATAGGCCCCCATAGACCCTATAGACCCCTATAGCCCCCCCCATATCCCCTATAGGCCCCTAAAGACCCCCCATATCCCCTATGGGGCTCCTATAGACCCCACCCTCCCCTATAGGCCCCTATAGGACCCCCTATAACCCCCCCATATCCCCTATAGGCTCCTATAGACCCCTATAGAGCCCCCCATATCCCCTATAGGCCCCTATAAGCCCCCCCATATCCCCTATGGACCCCCTATAGACCCCACCCGCCCCTATAGGCCCCCATAGACCCCTATAAGCCCCCCCATATCCCCTATAGGCCCCTATATAGGCCCCCTATATCCTCCCCATATCCCCTATGGACCCCCTATAGACTCCACCTGCCCATATTGACCCCCCCCAAGTCTCCTATAGGCCCCTATAGACCCCCCTATATCCCCCCACATCCCCTCTGGGGCTCCTATAGACCCCACTCGCCCCTATAGACCCCTATAGACCCCCCAGATCCCCTATGGACCCCCTATAGACCTCACCCGCCCCCATAGGCCCCTATAGGCTCCCTATATCCCCACATATCCCCTATGGACCCCCTATAGACCCCTATGGACCCCCCTATAAGCCCCCCATATCTATGGACCCCCTATAGACCCCACCCGCCCCTATAGACCCCTATAGGCCCCTATAAACCTCTATAGGCCCCCCCATATCCCCTATGGACCCCCTATAGACCTCACCCGCCCCTATAGGCCCCTATAGACCCCCCCATATCCCCACATATTCTCTATAGGCCCCTATACACCCCCTATATCCCCATGGGGCTCCTATAGACCCATATGGACCCCCTCACATCCCCTATGGATCCCCTATAGACCCCACCCGCCCCTATAGACCCCCATAGACCCCTATAAGCCCCCCCATATCCCCTATAGGCCCCTATAGACCCCCTATATCTCCCCTATATCCCCTATAGGCCCCTATAGATACCCTTATATCCTCCCATATACCCTATGGACCCCCTATAGATCCCACCTGCCCCTATAGGCCGCTATAGACCCCCTATATCCCCCCATATCCCCTAGGGGGCTCCTATAGACACCACCCTCCCCTATAGGCCCCTATAGGACCCCCTATATCCCCTATGGACCCCCTATAGACCCCACCCGCCCCTATAGGCCCCTATAGGCCCCTATAAACCCCTATAGGCCCCCCCATATCCCCTATAGGCCCCTATATAGGCCCCCTATATCCCCCCCATATCCCCTATGGACCCCCTATAGACCTCACCCGCCCCTATAGGCCCCTATAGACCACCTCATATCCCCCCATATCCTCTATAGGCCCCTATACACCCCCTATATCCCCCCATATCCCCTATGGACCCCCTATAGACCCATATGGACCCCCTATATCCCCCCCATATCCCCTATGGACCCCCTATAGACCCCACCCGCCCCTATAGGCCCCTATAGACCCCTATAGGCCCCCCCATATCCCCTATAGGCCCCTATAGACCCCCTATATCCCCCCCATATCCCTTATAGGCCCCTATAGATACCCTTATATCCCCCCATATACCCTATGGACCCCCTATAGACCCCTATGGACCCCCTATATCCCCTATAAACCCCTATAGGCCCCCCCATATCCCCTATAGGCCCCTATAGACCCCCTATATCTCCCCCATATCCCCTATGGACCCCCTATAGACCCCACCCGCCCCTATACTCCCCTATGGACCCCTATAAGCCCCCCCATATCCCCTATAGGCCCCTATAGACCCCCTATATCCCCCCCATATACCCTATAGGCCCCTATAGACCCCCTATATCCCCCCCATATACCCTATAGGCCCCTATAGACCCCCTATATCCCCCCCATATCCCCTATAGGCCCCTATAGACCCCACCCGCCCCTATATCCCCTATAGGCCCCCACCCCCCTCCCTTAAGCCCCGCCCCCTTTCTCAAGCCCCGCCCCCTCATTAAGCCCCGCCCCCTTTTCCCCCTCCCCCCCCTCACCCGCTCCTCGCTCCGCTCAAGGCGCCGCCGCCGCCATCTTGGATCCCAAGCCCCGCCCCCTTTTCAAGCCCCGCCCCCTTTTCCCTCCCCTCACCCTTAAAGGGGCCGCGAACCCCCCCCACCCATTAAACCCAATTAAAATTGACGCGGCCCCTTTAAGAGCCGGACAGCGCGCCCGATCACGTGACGCCGCTCGCACAAGCCACGCCCATTTAGTGGGCGTGGCCTAACGAAGGGGGCGGGGGCCTGTATTTAAAGGGACCGCGGCCCCTTTAAGAGCCAGGAGCCTGATCACGTGACGCCTTCTCGTTCAAGCCACGCCCCATTGTGGGCGTGGTCTAAAGGAAGGAGGCGTGGCCTGTGGAAAGGGGGCGTGGCCCGTTCTTAAAGGGACCGCGCGTCGCAATAAGAAAACGGAGCTTTATTAAGGGGGGGGAGGGGGCGGAGCCAAAGGGGGAAAAGGGGGCGGGGCTAAAAGAAAAATGGGCGGAGCCAAGACGAAAAGTGGGCGGGGCTAATCGGAATCCGACAGGACGATGATCTCTTCCGGGTCGCATTGAGTCGCCACGCTGGTCTATGGGGGGAGTAATAGGGTTCTATGGGGCAGAGAGCCCCCCATAGACCCCATAGGGCAGTACTGGGACCCCTATAGGGCAGAGACCCCCCCCATAGACCCCATAGGGCAGCATTGGGACCCCTATAGGGCAGAGACCCCATAGGGCTGCATTGGGATCCCTATAGGGCAGAGACCCCCACATAGACCCCATAGGGCAGCACTGGGACCCTATAGGGCAGAGACCACCCCATAGACCCCATAGGGCAGCACTGGGACCCCTATAGGGCAGAGACCCCATAGGGCAGCATTGGGACCCTATAGGGCAGAGACCCCCCCATAGACCCCATAGGGCAGCATTGGGATCCCTATAGGGCAGAGACCCCCCATAGACCCCATTTACCCCCACCCCATTATATCCCCCCTCATATCTCCCATAGGCCCCCATTTCCCCCCCCCATTATAGCCCACCGTAGCCCCCCCACAGCCCCTCATTTACTCCCCCATCCCCTTATTATAGCCCCATATCCCCCCCATATCCCCTCATTTACCCCCCTACCCCCCTCATAGCCCCCCATTTACCCCCCCCCATAGCCCCCATGGTCCCCCATAGCCCCCCCATATCCCCCCCCCATAGCCCCATATCCTCCCCCATCCCCCCATACCCCCCCCATATTCCCCCATAGCCCCCCTATATCACCCCATAGCCCCCCATTTACCCCCCTCACCCCCCCATATACCTCCCACCCCCAACCACCCCATTTACTCCCACCCCATAGCCCCCCATAGCCCCCCATACCCCCAAACCTCCCCAACCTCCCCATATCCCCCCATATCACCCCATATCTCCCCCCATATCCCCCATATCTCCCCCCATATCCCCCCCATATTCCCCCATATCCCCCACATATCCCCCATATCCCCCCTTTATCTCCCCAAAGCCCCCCATATCCCCCTGTATCCCCCCATGTCCCCCATATCCCCCCCATATCCCCCCTATATCACCCCATATCTCCCCCATACCCCCTATATCACCCCATATCCCCCCCATATCCCCCCAATATCCCCCATATCTCCCCCCATACCCCCCCATATCCCCCCATATCCCCCATATCCCCCCTATATCCCCCCATATCCCCTATATCCCCCCATATCCCCCATATCCTCCATATCCCCCCCATATCCCCCCATATCCCCCCTATATCCCCCACCCCCTATTATAACTCCATATCCCCCCATATCCCCCCCATACTCCCCCATACCCCCCCATATCCTCCTATATCCCCCCACACCCCCCCCGTAGCCCCCCATAGCCCCCCCATATCCCCTCATTTACCCCACTACCCCCCTCATAGCCCCCCATTTACCCCCCCATAGCCCCCATATTCCCCCATATCACCCCATATCCCCCCTATATCACCCCATATCCCCAATATCCCCCCCATATTCCCCCATATCCCCCCCATATCCCCCATATCCCCCTGTATCTCCCATATACATCCCCATATACCCCCCCACCCCCCTATTACAGCCCCATATCCCCCCATATCCCCCCATACCCCCCTTATATCCCCCTGTATCCCCCCATATCCCCCCTATATCACCCCATACACCCCCCATACCCCCCCCATATCCCCCTGTATCCCCCATATACACCCCCATATACCCCTCCACCCCCCTATCACAGCCCCATATACCCCCATATCTCCCCATATCCCCCCGTATCCCCCATATCTCCCCCCATATCCCCCCCATATCCACCCATATCCCCCCCATATCCACCCATATCCCCCCCATATCCACCCATATCCCCCCCATATCCCCCTATATTTCCCCATATCCCCCCATATACCCCCCCACCCCCCTATATCACCCCATATCCCCCTGTATCCCCCATATACCCCCCATATCCCCCCTATATCACCCCATATCCCCCCATATCCCCCATATCCCCCCATATCCCCCATATCCCCCCACATCCCCCATATCTCCCCCCATATCTCCCCCCATATCCCCCCCCATATCCCCCATATACACCCCCATATAGCCCCCCACCCCCCTATTCCAGCCCCATATCCCCCCATATCCCCCCTATATCCCCCCATGTCCCCCCCATATCCCCCCATTTCCCCCATATCTCCCCCCATATCCCCCCATATCCTCCCTATATCACCCCATATCCCCCCCATATTCCCCCATATCCCCCCTATATCACCCCATATCCCCCCTATATCCCCCCCATATCCCCTATATCCCCCTTATATCACCCCATATCCCCCATATCTCCCCCCATATCCTCCCTATATCCCCCATATCCCCCCATATACCCCCCCACCCCCTATTATAACTCCATATCCCCCCATATCCCCCCCATATTCCCCCATACCCCCCCATATCCTCCTATATCCCCCCACACCCCCCCCGTAGCCCCCCATAGCCCCCCCATATCCCCTCATTTACCCCACTACCCCCCTCATAGCCCCCCATTTACCCCCCCCCATAGCCCCCATATTCCCCCATATCACCCCATATCCCCCCTATATCCCCCCATATCCCCCATATCACCCCATATCCCCCCATACCCCCCCTATATCCCCACCACCCCCCTAACCTTGCATGCCTTTTTGGGTGGGGGTCTCCTGGGGCTCCCCTGGGAGCTGCTGACCAGATCCCGGCCGGGTGAATCAGCCCTTGTTGAATCGGGGAGGGGGCTCAACCGGGACCCCCCCCCCCCACCACCATCTTCATCCTCAGAGCCCACGCTGTGCAGCTCCAGGCAGGGGCTGTAATTGGGGGGGGCAATGTTAGAACCCTATTAGGGACCCCAATAGGGACCACAATAGAGACCCCATTAGGGACCCCATTAGAAACACCATTACAGACCCTATTAGGGACCCCATTAGAAACCCCATTAAGGACCACAATAGAGACCCCATTAGGGACCACAATAGAGACCCCATTAGAAACCCCATTAAGGACCACAATAGAGACCCTATTAGGGGCCTCAATAGAGACCCCATTAGGGACCCCATTAGAAACCCCATTAGGGACCACAACAGAGACCCCATTAAGGACCACAATAGAAACCCCATTAGGGACCGCAATAGGGACCCCATTAGAAACCCCATTAGGGACCTCAATAGAGACCCCATTAGGGACATCAATAGAGACCCCATTAGGAGCCTCAATAGAGACCCCATTAGAGACCCCAATAAGGACCCCATAAGAAACCCTATAAGAAACCCTATTAAGGACCCCAATAGAGACCCCATTAGGGACCCCAATAGGGACCCCATTAGAAACCCCATTAGGGACCTCAATAGAGACCCTATTAGGGACCCCAATAGAGACCCCAATAAGGACCCCATAAGAAACCCCATTAAGGACCCCAATAGAGACCCCAATAGAGACCCCATTAGGGACCCCAATAGAGACCCTATTAGGAGCCTCAATAGAGACCCCATTAGAGACCCCAATAAGGACCCCATAAGAAACCCCATTAAGGACCCCAATAGAGACCCTATTAGGGACCACAACAGAGACCCCATTAGGGACCCCATTAGAAACCCCATTAAGGACCACAATAGAGACCCCATTAGGGACCCCAATAGGGACCCCATTAAGGACCCCCATGAGGACCCCATTAAGGAACCCACTAGAGACCCCATTAGGGACCTCAATAGAGACCCCATTAGATACCCCAATAAGGACCCCATTAGGGACCCCAATAGGAATCCCATTAAGGAGACCACTAGAGACCCCATTAGGGACCCCAATAGAGACCCCTTTAAGGACCCCATTAGGGACCCCAATAGAAACCCCATTAAGGACCCCAATAGAGACCCCATTAGAGACCCCATTAGGGACCTCAATAGAGACCCTATTAAGGACCCCCATAGGGACCCCATTGGGTATGTCGTTAGGAACCCCAATAGAGACCCTATTAGGGACCCCAATAGGGATCCCATTAAGGAGCCCAATAGAGACCCCAACAGAGACCCCATTAGGGACCCCATTAGGTACCCCATTAAGAACCCCATTAAATAGATCAATAGGGACCCCATTAAGGGCCCCATTAGGGACCCCATTAGAAACCCCATTAAGGACCCTATTAGGGACCCCTATAGGGATCCCATTAAGGACCCCAATAGAGACCCTATTAGGGACCCCATTAAGGACTCCAATAAGGACCCCATTAGGGACCCTATTAAGGACCCCATTAGAGACCCTATTAGGGACCCCAATAAGGACCCCACAAGAAATCCCATTAGGGACTTCAATAGAGACCCCAACAGAGACCCCATTAGGGACCCCATTATGGACCCCATTAGAGACCCTATTAGGGACCCCAATAGGGACCCCATTAGAAACCCCATTAAGGACCACAATAGAGACCCCATTAGGGACCACAATAGAGACCCCATTAGGGACCCCAATAGGGACCCCATTAGAAACCCCATTAGAAACCCCATTAGGGACCTCAATAGAGACCCCACTAGGGACCCCATTAAGGACCCCAATAGAAACCCCATTAAGGACCACAATAGAGACCCCATCAGGGACCACAATAGAGACCCCATTAGGGACCCCAATAGAGACCCCATTAGAAACCCCATTAAGGACCACAATAGAGACCCTATTAGGGACCCCAATAAAGACCCCAATAGAGACCCTATTAGGGGCCTCAATAGAGACCCCATTAAGGACCCCAATAGGGACCTCAATAGAAACCCCATTAGGGACCACAACAGAGACCCCATTATGGACCACAATAGAGACCCCATTAGGGACCCCATTATGGACCCCATTAGGGACTCCATTAGGGACCCCAATAAGGACCCCAACAGAAACCCCATTAAGGACCCCAATAGAGAACCCTATTAGGGACCCCAATAGGGACCCCATAAGGGACACCAATAAGGAACAGAGACCCCATTAGGGACCATATTAAGGACCCTATTAGGGACCCCATTAGGAACCTCATTAGGGACCCCATTAGATACCCCATTAAGAACCCCATTAGATAGATCAATAGGGACCCCATTAAGGACTCCATTAGAGACCCATTAGGAGCCCCATTAAGGACCCCAATAGAAACCCCATTAAGGACCCCATAGAGACCCTATTAGGGACCCCAATAGGGACCCCATTAGAGACCCCAATAAGGACCCCAATAGGGATCCCAATAGAGACCCCATTAAGGACCCCAATAGGGATCCCAATAGAGACCCCATTAAGGACCCCAATAGGGACCCCATTAAGGATTCCATAAGGGACCCCATTAAGGACCCCAATGAAGACCCCATTAAGGACCCCAATAGGTACCCTAATTAAGGACCCCATTAAGGACCCCATAAGGGACCCCATTAAGGACCCCGTTAAGGACCCCAATAGAGACCCTATTAGGGACCCCATCAAGAACCCCTATAGAGACCCCATTGAGAACCCCATTAGGTACCTCAATTAAAGACCCCATTAGGGACCCCATTAGGAACCCTAATAGGGACCCCAATAGGGACCCCAATAGAGACCCTATTAGGGACCCCAATAGGAACCCCATTAAGAACTCCAATAGGGACCCCATTAGGGACCCCATTAAGGACCCCAATAGAAACCCCATTACGGACCCCATTGACCCCATAACCGCCCCATAACCCCATAACCCCCCATAACCCCATAACCGCCCCCATAACCCCATTACCTGCCCCCATTAACCCCATAGCCCCCCCCCATTGACTCCATTAACCCCATTGACCCCATAACCGCCCCCATAACCCCATTACCTGCCCCCATTGACCCCATAGCCCCCCCCCATTGACCCCATAACCCCATAACCTGCCCCCAAACCCTATTACAGCCCCCATAACCCCCCCATAACCTCATAACCGCCCCCATAACCCCATTACCTGCCCCATTGATCCCATAGCCCCCCCCATTGACCCCATTAACCCCATAACCACCCCCATAACCCCATAACCGCCCCCATAACCCCATAATCGTCCCCATAACCCCATTACCTGCCCCCACAGACCCCATAGCCCCATTAATGACCCCATAACCCCATAACCATGCCATAACCCCATAACCCCCCCATAACCCCATAACCTGCCCCCATTGACCCCATAACCCCCCCCCGTAACCCCATTACCTGCCCCATAACCCCATAACCCCCCCTATAACCCCAAAACCTGCCCCCATTGACCCCATAACCCCATAACCCCCCCATAACCCCATTACCTGCCCCCTAACCCCATTACCTGCCCTATAACCCCATTACCTGCCCCATAACCCCATAACCCCATAACCACCCTATAACCCCATAACCTGCCCCCATAACCCCATAACCCCATAACCCTATAACCCCATTACCTGCCCCATAACCCCATAACCCCATAACCCCCCTATAACCCCATTACCTGCCCCATAACCCCATAACCCCATAACCCCATAACCTGCCCCATAACCCCATAACCCCATAACCCCATAACCCCCCTATAACCTCATAACCCCATAACCCCCCCCATAACCCCATTACCTGCCCCATAACCCCATAACCCCATAACTCTATAACCCCATAACCCCATAACCTGCCCCATAACCCCATAACCCCATAGCCAGCCCCATAACCCCATAACCCCATAACCTGCCGCATAACCCCATAACCTGCCCCATAACCCCATAACCCCATAACCCCCCCTATAACCCCATTACCTGCCCCATAACCCCATTACCTGCCCCATAACCCCATAACCCCCCCCCTAACCCCATAACCTGCCCCATAACCCCATAACCCCCCCCTGACCCCATTACCTGCCCCATAACCCCATTACTGCCCCATAACCCCATTACCTGCCCCATAGCCCCATTAATAACCCCATAACCCCATAACCCCATTACCTGCCCCATAACCCCATAGCCCCATAACCCCATAACCCCATAACCCCATTACCTGCCCCATAACCCCATAACCCCCCTATAACCCCATAACCCCCCCATAACCCCATTACCTGCCCCCTAACCCCATTACCTGCCCTATAACCCCATTACCTGCCCCATAACCCCATTACCTGCCCCCATTGACCCCATAGCCCCATTAATGACCCCATAACCCCATTACCTGCCCCATAACCCCATAACCCCATAACCTGCCCCCTAACCCCATTACCTGCCCCCATAACCCCATAACTGCCCCATAACCCCATAACCCCATAACCCCATTACCTGCCCCATAACCCCATAACCCCATAACCCCATTACCTGCCCCATAACCCCATAACCCCATAACCTGCCCCCATTGACCCCATAACCCCATTACCTGCCCCATAACCCCATAACCCCCCCTATAACCCCATTACCTGCCCCATAACCCCATAACCCCCCCATAACCCCATTACCTGCCCCCATAACCGCCCCATAACCCCATTACGTGCCCCATAACCCCATTACCTGCCCCATAACCCCATAACCCCATAACCCCATAACCCCATTACCTGCCCCATAACCCCATAACCCCATAACCCCATAACCCCATTACCTGCCCCATAACCCCATGACCTGCCCCATAACCCCATAACCCCATAACCCCATAACCTGCCCCATAACCCCATTAAAGACCCCCTAACCCCATAACCCCGTTACCTTCCCGCTATGGGGTCCGTGCGGCTCCTTTTGGGGTGAGGCGACACGTTCCCATTGACGCTGGTGGAACTGATGGGTCCCCCATCCCCCCCCCGCCCCCCATCCCGCCCCCCATTTTCTATGGGGCTGGGGCTCTCGCGACCCCTTTTTAACGGGGTTTGGGGTCGAGTCCATAGCGGCTCCGACCCTATAGGGCGGCCGGCTTCGTCCCCTTCCTTTTTAGGGCTAAAAGTCCTGGATTTGGGGTTTTCTATGGGGCCGGATGGTTGTGGGGAGGTGGGGGCGGCTTTTGGGGTGGCCTCCGAGGGTCCGGGCGATGCCGGGGGGGTCTCGTTGTTGTCCAATGGCAGCGCCTGGATCTCCAGCACAAACAGCTCGGCAGCCTTCGGCCTCGGAGCCTCCTCTTCATCATGGGGGGGGGGAGCTGAATAGGGGAAATAGGGGGGGGGGAAAGGGGGCGTGAGACCCCCACACATAGACAGACACACACACATAGACAGACCCCAACCCATAGACAGACCCCAACCCTATAACCAACAGACCCCAACCCATAGACAGACCCCCACCCTATACCCAACAGACCCCCAGCACAACCCAAGTTGTGCCTGCTTCCTCTTCCTCCTCCTCCTCCTCTTCTTCCTCTTCCTCTTCCCCTTTTCCTCTTCTTCCTCCTCTTCATCTCTTCCCCTCTTCCTCCTTCTCTTCCTTCCTCCTCCCCCTCCTCCTCCCCTTCTTCCTCTTCTCCTCTTCCCCTCCTCCCCTTCTTCATCCTCCCTCCTCCTCCCCTTCTTCCTCTTCCTCCTCTTCTTCCTCTTTCCTCTTCATCTTCCTCCTCTTCCTTCCTCCCCCTCCTTCCTCTTCCTCCCTCTCCCCTTCCTCTTCCTTCTCTTCCTCTTCCTCTTCTTCCTCTCTCTCCCTCTCTTCCTCCCCTTCTTCTTCCTCTTCCTCCCCCTTTCTCTCCCTCTTCCTCCTCCTCTTCATCTTCTTCCTCCCCCTCTTCCTCCTCTTCTTCTTCCTCTCTCTCCCCCTCTTCCTCTTCCTCTTTCTCCTCTTCCTCTTCCTTTTCTTCCTCCCCCTCTTCCTCCTTCTCCCCCTTTCTCTCCCTCTTCCTCCCCCTCCTCCTCTTCCTCTTCCTCCCCCTCTTCCTCTTCCTCCCCCTCCTTCTCTCCCTCTTCCTCCCCCTCCTCCTCTTCCTCTTCCTCCCCCTCCTCCTCATCCTCCCCCTCTTCCTCTTCCTCCCCCTCCTTCTCTTCCTCTTCCTCCTCGTCTTCCTCCTCCTCCCCCTCTTCCTCTTCCTCCCCCTCTTCCTTCTTCTCCCCCTTTCTCTCCCTCTTCCTCCTCTTCCTCTCCCTCCTCCTCTTCCTCTTCCCCTTCCTCCCCCTTTTCCTCTTCCTCTTCCTCCTCCTCCTCCTCTCTCTCTTCCTCCTCCTTTTCCTCTTCTTCCTCCCCCTCTTACTCCTCCCCTTCCTCCCCCTCTTCCTCCTCCTCTTTCCTTCCCCCCCCCCTTCCCCCCCCCCATACCCACCCTGAGCCGTGTCTTCGCTCTCAGCCTTCACTTCACTCTTGGTCTCTTCCTCTTCCTCTTCCTCCTCTTTTCCCTGTGCTCCATCGGACTCGTTCTCTCCTTCCTCCTCTTCTTCCTCCTCCTCCTCCTCCTCCTCTTCCTCTTCCTCTTCTTCCTCCTCTTCCTCCTCCTCCGACTCCTCCTTCTCGGATTCCTCTTCCTCTTCTTCTTCCTCCTCTTCTTCCTCTTCCTCGCGGCTCTTCCTGGTGCTGCCCCGGAGGCTCTGTGGGGTGGGAAGCTGCCATCGTCCCCCTCTTCTCTTCAGCCCCATGGCCAGCCCCATAGCCAACCCCATTGCCAACCCCATTGCCAAACCTATGGCCAACCCCATGGCCAACCCCACTGCCAAACCTATGGCCAACCCCATGGCCAATCCCATTGCCAACTCTATGGCCAACCCCACTGCCAACCCCATTGCCAGTCCTATGGCCAACTCCATGGCCAACCCCATTGCCATCCCATGGCCAACCCCATCCCAATCCCATCCCCAACCCCATAGCCAACCCCATGGCCAACCCCATAGCCAACCCCATGGCCAACCCCAAGGCCAACCCCATAGCTAACCCCTTAGCCAACCCCTTAGCCAACCCTATGGCCAACCCCATCCCTACCCCATAGCCAACCCCATAGCCAACTCCATGGCGAACCCCATGGCCAACCCTATAGCCAACCCCACGGCCAATCCTATGGCCAACCCCATAGCCAACCCCATGGCCAACCCCACCCCTACCGCATAGCTAACCCCATGGCCAACCCTATAGCCAACCCCATGTCGCTGTCCATGGTGCTGAAGCCCATGTCGCTGTCCATGGTGCTGAAGCCCATGTCGCTGTCCGTGGTGCTGAACCCCCCTTTCCTTACCCTGGCCGCCCTGTTCCTGTCCCTGTCGCTGTGCTCCCCGACGTCCTGCAGCTGCGCGTAGCGTTGGATCACGGCGTCCAACCGACTCAGCGCCACCGTCCGGTTACGGCGCAAACGTTTGGCCAGCGCCGGGTCCAGCAGGGCAGGGTCTGAGCCTGGGGGGGGCAGGGGGGGTCAGCCCCATAGCCACCCCATAGCCACCCCATAACCACCCCATAGCCACCCCATAACCATCCCATAACCACCCCATATCAACCCCATAACCACCCCATATCAACCCCATAACCACCCCATAGCCACCCCATAACCACCCCATAACCACCCCATAACCACCCCATAACCACCCCATATCAACCCCATATTAACCCCATATCAACCCCATAGCCACCCCATAGCCACCCCATATCAACCCCATAACCACCCCATATTAACCCCATAACCACCCCATAACCACCCCATAGCCACCCCATAACCACCCCATATCAACCCCATAACCACCCCATAACCACCCCATATTAACCCCATATCAGCCCCATATCAGCCCCATAACCACCCCATAACCACCCCATATCAACCCCATAACCACCCCATAACCACCCATAACCACCCCATATCAACCCCATAACCACCCATAACCACCCCATAACCACCCCATATCAACCCCATAACCACCCCATAACCACCCCATATCAACCCCATAACCACCCCATAACCACCCCATATCAACCCCATAACCACCCCATAACCACCCCATATCAACCCCATAACCACCCCATAACCACCCCATATCAACCCCATATTAACCCCATATCAACCCCATAACCACCCCATAACCCACCCCATATCAACCCCATAACCCCCCTCCTCACCCCATAACCTCCCTCCTCACCCCATAACCCCCCTGCCCACCCCATAACCCCCCTCCTCACCCCATAACCCACCCCATAACCCCCCTCCTCACCCCATAACCCCCCCATATTCACTCCCACCCCCCCCATACCTGGCCTGTACTGATCCGTCAGATGACTCCCAAAGTTATACACCAAATCCAGGTGCCTCCTCACCCCATAACCTCCCTCCCCACCCCATAACCCATCCCATAACCTCCCTCCCCACCCCATAACCTCCCTCCCAACCCCATAACCCACCCTATAGCCCACTCTTTCACCCCATAACCCAGCCCATAACCTCCCTCCTCACCCCATAACCCTCCTCCCCACCCCATAACCTCCCTCCTCACCCCATAACCCACCCTATAGCCCACTCTTTCACCCCATAACCCAGCCCATAACCTCCCTCCTCACCCCATAACTCACCCCATAATCCCCCTCCTCACCCCATAACCCCCCTCCTCAGCCCATAACCTCCCTCCTCACCCCATAACCCACCCCATAACCCCCCCATACCTGGCCTGTACTGATCCGTCAGATGACTCCCGAAGTTATACACCAAATCCAGCTGCCTCCTCACCCCATAATCCCCCTCCTCACCCCATAACCCACCCCATAACCTCCCTCCTCACCCCATAACCCACCCCATAACCTCCCTCCTCACCCCATAACCCACCCCATAACCCCCCTCCCCACCCCATAACCCCCCCATACCTGGCCTGTACTGATCCGTCAGATGACTCCCGAAGTTATACACCAAATCCAGGTGCCTCCTCTCTTGCAGCCTGTTCCCCACCTCCCTGAAGGCGTCCTGGGCCATGCTCTCCATCTGTTTCCTGCTCAGCCCTAGGCTGTACCTCCCGCTGGCTTTCTGGATCACCTTCAAGATGTCGGTGTAATCAGGGAACACGTCGGGCCTGTTGATGAAGCGCTCGATCCTCCTGTTGACCTCGGGGTAGCGGGTCCCCCTGTAGGCGATGCGTTGCTCTATGACCCTCCCCGTTAAGCTGCTGCAGCTCTTGAGCTCGCAAAGCCTTCGGAAGATCCTCATCATCTTCCTCTTCAAGCGACTCTCTTGGAGATACGTGGAATCTTCGCTGTCCAGTTCGTCTAGATCTAATTCTTTCTCTTGGAGGCGGCGGATCTCACCCGTGTAGACCCGAAGGAGGTTCTCTAAGTAACTGATCTGACGTTTGGAACCTCCCGCGGGTCGGGATGAAGGTTCTGACCCAGGTTCTGGATGGGACGATGATGATGATGATGATAACGGAGGCGCTGTCCCTGGTGCTGAATGGGACGACTCGGGAGCTGTCCCTGGTGCTGAAGGCGACGTCGCTGTCCATGGTGCTGATCCGGGTTCCGAACACAACGAGGTGTTGGGGGATGGAGGTTGGGTCGGTACCGAAGCCACGTTGAGTTTCCTCTTATGGGTGTGAGCTTTGAGGACCGTACAAAGCTCGTTAATGTAGACATAAATCTTATTGGGTCGGGATCGGATCCGGTTCAGACAACGAGACAGAACGTTCCGGAACTCGGCCGACGAAAGGAATTGAGCCGATGCTTTGTGGTGTCTGTTGGACAGGAACGGGAGGACCTCGGGGTGCTCCTCCGTCAGGGACCCACAGACCTGAAGGAACTAAAATAGGGGGGATACGAGGGGGTGGGGGTCAGATATGGGGGGATATGGGGGGTCCTAGGGGGTTATGGGGGGGATACAGGGGTCCTAGGGGGTTATGGGGGGGATACGGGGGTCCTAGGGGGTTATGGGGGGGATACGGGGGTCCTAGGGGGTTATGGGAGGATATGGGGGGATATGGGCATCCTAGGCAGAGATATGGAAGGATAGGGGAGGATATGGGGGGATATGGGGGTCCTAGGGGGTTATGGGGGGGATATGGGGGTCCTAGGGGGGAAAATGAGAGGATATGAGGTGTAAATGGGGGGATATGGGGGTCCTAAGGTGTTATGGGGGGGGATATGGGGGTCCTAGGGGGGATATGGGAGGATATGGGGTGTAAATGGGGGGATATAGGGGGATATGGGGGTCCTAGGGGGGGATATGAGAGGATATGGGGGGATATGGGCATCCTAGGCAGAGATATGGAAGGATAGGGGAGGATATGGGGGGATATGGGGGTCCTAGGGGAGATATGGGAGGATATGGGATGTAAATGGGGGGATATGGGGGGATATGGGGGCCCTAGGGGGGTATGGGGGGGATATGGGGATCCTAGGGGGGAAATGAGAGGATATGAGGTGTAAATGGGGGGATATGGGGGGATATGGGGGTCCTAGGGGGTTATGGGGAGGATATGGGGGTCTTAGGGGGGGATATGAGAGGATATGAGGTGTAAATGGGGAGATATGGGGGGATATGGGGGGTCCTAGGGGATTATGGGGGGGATATGGGGGTCCTAGGGGGGGAAATGAGAGGATATGAGGTGTAAATGGGGGGATATGGGGGTCCTAAGGTGTTATGGGGGAAATATGGGGGTCCTAGGGGGGAAATGAGAGGATATGAGGTATAAATGGGGAGATATGGGGGGATATGGGGGTCCTAGGGGGTTATGGGGGGGATATGGGGGTCCTAGGGGGTTATGGGGGGGATATGGGGGGATATGGACATCCTAAGGGGGATATGGGGTGTAAATGGGGGGATATGGGGGGATATGGGGGTCCTAGGGGGTTATGGGGGGGATATGGGGGTCCTAGGGGGGGATATGGGGTGTAAATCGGGGTCCTAGGGGGGAAATGAGAGGTTATGAGGTGTAAATGGGGGGATATGGAGGGATATGGGGGTCCTAGGAGGTTATGGGGGGGATATGGGGGGATATGGACATCCTAAGGGGGATATGGGGTGTAAATGGGGGGATATGGGGGGATATGGGGGTCCTAGGGGGTTATGGGGGGGATACGGGGGTCCTAGGGGGTTATGGGGGGGGATATGGGGGTCCTAGGGGGGGATATGAGAGGATAGGGGGGGATATGGGCATCCTAAGGGGGATATGGGGTGTAAATTGGGGGATATGGGAGGATATGGGGGGATATGGTGGTCCTAGGGGGGATATGGGAGGATATGGGGCGTAAATGGGGGGATATGAGGGCCCTAGGAGTGGATATGGGGAGGATATGGGGGGATATGGGGGACCTAGGGGGGGATATGAGAGGATATGGGGGGATATGGGCATCCTAGGCAGGGATATGGAAAGATAGGGGAGGATATGGGGGGATATGGGGGTCCTAGGGGGTTATGGGGGGGATATGGGGGTCCTAGGGGAGGATACAGGAGGATATGGGGGGATATGGGCATCCTAGGCAGAGATATGGAAAGATGGGGGAGGATATGGGGGGATATGGGGGTCCTAGGGGGGATATGAGAGGATATGAGGTGTAAATGGGGGGATATGGGGGGATATGGGGGTCCTAGGGGGGGATATGGGAGGATCTGGGGTGTAAATGGGGGGATATGGGGGGATATGGGGGTCCTAGGGGGTTATGGGGGGATACGGGGGTCCTAAGGTGTTATGGGGGGGATATGGGGGGATATGGGGGTTCAGGAGAGGATATGGGGGGATATGGGAGGGATAGGAGATAATATGGGGATCCTAAGGGGGGATATGGGAAGATATGGGAGGATATGGGGGTATAAGGGGGGTAAACGGGGATGTGGGGGGATGTGGGGGGGATATGGGGGGTAAAAGGGGATGTAGGGGGATGTGGTGGGGATATGGGGGTCCTAGGGGTGATATGGGAGGATATGGGGGGATTTGTGGGGGATAGGGGGGGATGTTGGGCGAGAATATGGGGGGATATGGGGAGATACGGGGGTCATAGGGGGGGATATGGGGGAATATGGGGGGATATGAAGGGTAAATGGGGAAGTAGGGGGACAT